>NC_057803.1:489233823-489533823 GCF_018294505.1 Triticum aestivum | reverse complement strand
GTGAGTGAAATTCAAACATCTGGGCATCGTGGCTCGGCCGGAAAGATTGAGAAACTTGGTTTTTAATTCCTGTAAATCCAAAACACGCCTGAAAATCATGAAACTTGGCATGGTGTCATGACATGGCACCAACATGTTGTGGTAATTTTTCTGTCCGATTTGCAAAGGCGCACACATTAACAATCAATAAAGTTATTTTGGAACAAGTGATGTCACATTACAACTCGGAAACACAAGTATTATTGAAACCATGGGCGTTCTACTTACCAATTACGTGCGGCCATGCGTCCCCTTTTTTATTGGCTAGGAGGTGCCGTGCGGGGTAGCTATTTGAGTACGGGAGGCGTGCGATCAGACCCCTGCATGTGCTCATCAGGAGGAGAGCCCTTTGGCCGCTACCAGCCGCGCACCTCCCTCCCAACGTCTCCATTAATGGCCCCCGAGCACTTGTTCTACGGTGTGGCTATATGTCTCACTAGACTGAGATTTAAGAGAGAAAAATGAAAATCTGAAAAGAAAGTTTTGCACGGATCTTGATGTAAGATCCGATGGACCTATATAGCATCGACTGTGACTTATAGCAAGCATAATGAATATAAGGACGATGACAGTGGATAATAATTGGCTTTCATATTCAGAAACATAATTTAAAAAAGCCACATGCGGCAACGCCCGAAATACACAAGGGCAAAAGAAGGAAGACAACGATCTGGCTCGCTGATCTCTACTTTCTTGATGCGTTGTTGCAGGCCGCGGGAACTAGTCTCCGCAGCGAGCGGCGACGAGCTCTTTCTTGTCCTCTAGATGCTGTTTGAGAGCATCCATGGATTCCTCCACCAGCCTTCTGCGCTCGATGCACAGCATGGCATTCTCGCCCATAAGTTTCTCGACGATGACGTCGATCCTCTTCAACAAGGCAGTGATCTGCTCCTGCTGCTCTGCACTTCCGACGATGTTCGCCCTCAGCAGGTCGCGCTCGGCCCGGAGCTTCGCATTGCTCTCATTTAGTTGTCGGATGACGTCGGTAAACTATTCAAATGAGGCTTTCAGGTCATCCTGCAACCTCGCCCACCTAGCGATATGATTCGTTTGCCTAAGGACGAGGGCACTCATGCGCCTGTAAGAGTCCTAGCCTACCCGCGAGACATTTTCCCAGGCCGCCACGGCGCGGGAGGACATCTTTGCTGCATTCACGGCACGGTGGGACATCTGTTCTGCTTCTGCGGCACAGCCAGACCAGTCTGCTGCATCGACGGCGCGGCGGGACCTCTTTGCTACTACGGCCGTGCAGCGGGACATGTTGGCTGTTTTCGCGGCGAGGCAGGACATCTCCCATGCTTCTGCTTCCAAGCTCGCCTCTCCCTGGTGGCAATCTCTTGACCCAGAAATCACGCTGGCCATGGCGGACGCAAGGGAACGATGATGTTTGTTTTTGACTTTTTGTGGATGAGGAGTTGAGGAGGAATGTGCAGTCATCTTGGAGTAGTAGTATTTATAACCGCGTAGTAATACGCTCCTAAGTGGGAAACCGTTTAGGTTTTGATTGGTGTGAACAGGTTTGCAATTTGGAATGTGACGGGACGCGGCCTCCCTGTTCTTGTAAAAAAATTGTGAAGGGGCGCATGCTCAAAATTTAGTGACGGTTATAAGTGCGGCACTATTCCCGGAAGGCGTAACGTGGGCACGTACGCCTTCTCGCCCGCGTACGTGGAGTTTGCACCATAGGGTGGACCGCAATAGGCAATGTCAGCACACGTCTTGTTCCAAGAACCATGCACGCTCGTTATTACCATCGCGCACCCTTCTTTTAATTAGAATGTGTGTGCCCGTCTAGCGCACACACGTTGATCTATCTAACTGTTTCAGTTTGTTGTGGCTAATCGCAAATAGTTCATCCATGTGAAGTGTATGCCATCAATCGCGGACACTTTGATCTGGCTGACCCATTTCTGTTCTGTTGCCTAATCGCAAATAGTTAATACTTTTGAAGCGTATGCCCTCAATCACGCACACCTTGATCTGGCTGACCGTTTCTTTTGTGTTGCCTAATCACAAACAGTTCATCCGAGTGAACCGTATGCTCTATATTGCACACGCCTTCATCAGCCTGCCCATTTCTTTTGTTCCGCCTCACTGCAAACAGTTCATTGGACTGAACCGTATGCCCTGGATTGCACACGCAACTAAAATCTGAACCGTGTTTGTGGCTCCGCCATCGCAAACGTTTTGCACCTTTTTTAACGGTTCTTTTACACCACCATTTGCGATTATTGCATCGCACACAGTTTCGTCGAAGGGTCTCTGATCGTAGTGTCGCATTAGCAGCATCCTGCAGTAGTGCTAATTTGACCCTTCTCCGTCCGAAGGCATCATCCAGTTTATCGCTCAACGCAATCACTTGAAAAAAATTGTCCTCGAAACATAGACGTTGATGATCAGCTCTTTCGGGCTTCAGATAACTCAACATTGCAAGGCAAGATGACGGAGATGGCATCCTCAGCGGCACTAGTTGGTTCCCCAACCAAATGCCCATGTCCGATGACTCAATTATGAAGATGAAGATTGAAATAACGCATCTCTTCGGGCTGACAAACTGGCAATGGCCCACTCAGATAAGCCCAAGTGTTCCTAGAGGTCACTCGGAATTCATGATATGCTTCACAATTAGCCACAAGCCAATGTCCCCACTGAACGAATTGCCAATTGTTAACTTTTCCAGGTTTGATCGAGTCCACCAAGGCCCCCCTCAGGCGGCCCAATTGTTAACCCTTGTGACCCCACGTCCTCATTGTAGTATATAAGGTGAGGGTGGAGCGATAGATAGATGGGGGAACACATATGCTCAAAAGCCTACATGTGACAGTGAATACATTGTAATCACTTGGTTCACACAAGAGAGAAAACATCCAAGCTATAGTAGGCTGTTACCCCTAGCATTGGGCCCGAACCCGGGTAAAACCTCCACTATGTGAAATCCCTTCCTAGATCTTCCATGTCTGCCTTATCTCCACCAAAACCCCCAAATCATGCATATTGTTGTGAAATCCCCGCGACACATGTGAACTTTTGCCGCCATCATATCGTAAAAGATCCAAAGCAAAACATGTGTACTTTTGCCGCCATCATACCTTCACAAAAATATGTGTCCCTCGGTTTCCAATATGTCTGAGACAATTTTTGCACCTAAATACTTTTTGCGCAAGAGATTTTGCCATACACTTTCCTCAATCAGAAGCTTATAAAGACATTTACTAAGTAAGGCATCTTTTTTAACATGGAGATCATGTATTCCAAGACCTTTATGGTCTTTTGGTCGGCAAACAACCCTCTATTTAACCAAGCTTTACTTCTCTTTTCGTTGTCACTTTGATACACCATGCAAATTGTTCACGGTCGCTATCATAGTGGATCATTTGTCTACCATGATTAATTTCTTTCCAAGTCCTCATCCCCCTCCCCCTCCCTTCGTCAATTTACTAAAAAATATGGTATTATCAATTCCTTGAAGGCAATTGGCTTGTGAAATGATGCCATTTGTAGTAACAATGAGGGATATTGCCATGTCAGTCCCTACTGATTGCTCAATAGTCATATAATGCGGTATTTGGTGCCGAACTAAGATGGAAGAGAGATTGTCGGTGTCAAAACCAGCGGATCTCGGGTAGGGGGTCCCGAACTATGCGTCTAGGTCGGATGGTAACAGGAGGCAGGGGACACGATGTTTTACCCAGGTTCGGGCCCTCTTGATGGAGGTAAAACCCTACGTCCTACTTGATTAATATTGATGATATGGGTAGTACAAGAGTAGATCTACCACGAGATCAGAGAGGATAAACCCTAGAAGCTAGCCTATGGTATGATTGTTGTTCGTCCTACAGACTAAAACTCTCCGGTTTATATAGACACCGGAGAGGGCTAGGGTTACACAGAGTCGGTTACAATGGTAGGAGATCTACATATCCATATCGCCAAGCTTGCCTTCCACGCCAAGGAAAGTCCCTTCCGGACACGGGACGAAGTCTTCGATCTTGTATCTTCATAGTCCAGGAGTCCGGTCGAAGGTATAGTCCGGCCATCCGGACACCCCCTAATCCAGGACTCCCTCAGTAGCCCCTGAACCAGGCTTCAATAACGACGAGTCCAACACGTAGATTGTCTTCGGCATTGCAAGGCGGGTTCCTCCTCCAAGTACTTCATAGAATATTTTAACACGAAGGTAGTGTCCGGCTCTACAAAATAAGTTTCCACATATTACCATAGAGAGAATAATATTTACACAAATCTAATCTGCTGACGTATTCCATAGCATGACATCACACCACGGCCAAAGCTTTATTCGAATCGTTTTACTGTCCCACCTCAGCGCATTTAGTGAGGCGGTTTCCTTGCCACGTCTTGTTAAAGCAGAGATCGTGTCCCCTTATTCCGGGATTCTCATCAATACGGGTGTGGGTAACCCAACCGTACCAGTTGGTATATTTCCTCGATCAATGGCGAGTCCCAAACGGTCACGGGGAAGGCCCTTGGTATTCAACCTCTTATAAAGAGACCAAGGCCTTACTCCTTTCTTTCAATCTCAAACGAGTTCGCCCTTTGCCTCGAGTTCCAACACCCAAGGCTCCAGATTTCAGGCGCTTCGGACCTTTGACAATGTCCGGTTCCGACCTTCAAGGCTGATGGATGCCTTCCTCCATCACGGAGGAGGATGTGCTGAAGTTGAGAGAGGCCAGGTTCTTGACCGGCGATATCTCGCATAGGCTGCCTGCTCAAGGGCAGGTCATTCCCACTCCCAAGCCCGGTGAGAGTGTGGTGTTCATGTCTCACTTCCTTCGGGGGCTAGGCTTGCCGACGGATCCCTTCGTGAGGGGGCTCATGTATTATTATGGGCTGGAATTTCACAACTTAGCCCCAGAGTCCATCCTCCATATTTCCTCATTCATCGTCGTGTGTGAAGCCTTCCTCCGTATCACTCCTCACTTCGGACTATGGCTCAAGACCTTCAAAGTAGAGCCGAAGATGATCGAGGGACGGCATGCGGAGTGCGGAGGTGCTTTTATAAGCAGGAATGCTGGTACTCCATGGCCCGAGGGCTCTTTTCAAGAGGAGTCCAGATTATGGCAGCGAGAGTGGTTTTATATTACCGCTCCTAGGGCCCCTAAGTGGGTGGCGCCACCTGCCTTTCGCTCGGGTCCCCCGCCACGACTGGTGTCATGGGTCAATACGGGGCTGGACTGGGGGCCGGCAAAGGACGTGCCCCAGTTGCAGGGCCACATCCGAGATCTCCTAGAAAGAGACATCAGTCTGGTCATGGTGACACAGGTTATGTTAATTCACCGAGTTCTGCCCTGCAAACATCGCCCCCTCCGCCTGTGGGAGTTCAACCCGGAGGGACCACGAGTTCTCCAACATTTTCTTGGCATGATGCCCGTGGAGATGTACAAATTGTTCTTCGGTCCACAAGTAGTGTGTCCGGATTCTACGGAGGACGCAGGTTTGAGCTGCAATCGTTCGGATACTCAAGTAAGTAGCCTTGTGCCCGGACTCGCTATCCGTATATTTATCATAAAATTGCCCCTAAAAGAGCTGTCCTTTAAATAGGAGTGGATAGCGAAAGCAAAGCTAATCAGGTGTCCGGCCCCCTCCCAAAGACCACGCCAGGTCCTGTGCTAGTCAGGATGTTGGAGGTTGTGCCTTCAAAGGAAAGCGAGGGAGGGGACAAGGGAGCTACAACCTCCTCAAAGGAGGTTGTCCGGAAGGGAGGAATCGAAAATTCCTTTCCTCAGGGGAAGAAGAGGACCGCCTCTGAAGACCCGAAGAGCATGGCCTTAAAGCGGGGGAAGAAATCTTCGCCAGAGGGTCCTATGCTGGGGGATACTTCGGCCGAATTATGCCCTCAAGGGGATCAACCCTCCACCGAGCCGTAAGTAGAGAGGAGTTTTCTTTTTAAGAAACGAAAGAAATCCCCGCTTTATATCTGAGAAAAGTAATCAAAAATTTACCTTGTAGCTTGGACCTTAGCCCTTCTCAGCAGAGCTCGTCTTCGGGGGAGCTCGTCTCCGGAAGAAAATTTACCTTGTAGCTCGGACCTTAGCCCTTCTCAGCAGAGCTCATCTTCGGGGGATCTTCTTCCGGAGATGATGGAGAGCGGAACGCCTCCCCCTGCCATACCGCCTTGCGAGGCGGGCGACCCTGAGGTATCGTCGCGGAGGTTTTCTCCGAATCCGGCGGGGCCGGAAGGTAGTCATATGGCCCCCTAAAGCCCTCCGCGTCTGACCTTCGAAAAGGGCCATCGGACGAGTCCGGCGCCATCTGGTGCGCGGTCGGAGGAGCTGAAGGATCTTCTAGGGCGAGCATCTATCTCAGAGGAGCACCGTGCATTGATGGGTACGGTGATTGAGAGGATTTCATCCACGGAGAGCGGATTGCACGAGGCCATCAGGAGTTTACTGACAGGTTTTGAGGTACGCGAAATAACGTACCCTTTTTGGACAGTTGCGCATAAATAAGATGCACCCTGTGTAGATAGTAGCCCTTGAGACTCTGTGTGTTGTCAAAAGTGACGGCGTACAGAGGATCATAATCCCAGGTCTAATATGCCGCCTTTATATGTAGGTGGCGAAGTGTCCGGTGGCCAGCCGGACTGATGGATTTGCCAAGCTAAAGCGGCAACTTGACGTGGCAGATGCCGACATCGCGCTTGTCAACAAGCGGCTTGACGAGGCACAAGGTATGTAATTCCTTCGGCGACGCCTGGTAAGAGGAGCTTTATGCCAGTATCTTACAATGTGTGCGCTTGATGCAGATGGTGCTGCTGCCGTGGAGAATCTTCGGGCGGAACTTTCCCGAGCCAAGGAGCAAGCCAGGAAAAGTGATGCGACTGCCGGAAAGGGAATTGAAGAGCTGAAAGACGAACAGGCTGCTCACTGCTGAAGCAAGAAGGAAATGGCCGAGATGGCCGTGAAGCTGAAGAACGCTGCTGACCGTTGCAAGATTCTTGAAAAAGAAGATCGGGCGGAACAGACGGACCTGAAGAAGGCCGTTGCCGATGCCAAGGATGCTCGCTCTGCGATGAGAGCTGTGAAGGAGGAGCTGCATCAGGCCGGAGAAATCGCGGCTGGAAAGCCCTTTATGCTGCGGAGGAAGTTCTGTGATCCTAAACATGCTCCGTTAGACCAGATGTGGAGTACGGCGGACACCTATCTGGATTTAGCAACAAGTGCCGCAGATGCGGCCGAGCACTTCCGAGATTAAGAAGATCGCCAAGTGGAAAAGCTCTTCTGGTCGCAGTTCCACAATCCAGAGCGTCCACTATCATTAGCCGATCGTTTGGCGGAATGGGCCGAGCTAAATAGGGTGTCCGGACTCGCCATGAAGTATGTCGTGAGTCATCTGTGGCCAGAGAGACCAGAGCCGAAAAGTTATTTCAACTTGGTGCAGCAGTTCCTTGGTGCGGCGCCGCATATCAATGCGATGAAGAGGTCAGCGTGCATAGAGGGTGCGTGGATGGCTCTTGCCCGTGTCAAGACATACTGGGCGGAAATGGAGGCCACTGCTGTTGCATCCCCAGACTCAGATGGAAGTTGAGTACCTGTCGAGCGCTATTTTCAGGAAGTTCTGCAAGGCGCTCGTTTACTAGAGACGCAGTGCTCGAAGGATAATATATTCGAATAGCATGTATTATTATAAGACAATATTTTGATAAATTATAGAAGCTTTTTATACTTGTGCCTGCAAGTATTATGATACCTCATGTGCGGCCGTTTAACATATATGTATATATAATCTGAAAGATGGCAGTCGTCGGCTTCAGCCCCCACGCAGATAATGCAGGGGTGTTCGCCGAAGGCGCATTTTCACACTTGATCCAACGTCTCGGTCCTACAAAGGAGGTGATAGCGCAGCGAACTAGGCAATCGGACTATGATGCTTTATCACTTTCACTTAGCCATAGGAGTTTGACATTGGGGCTACTTATATAGCCCCTGATGGCGCCTGCGCTCACCCGAACTCGGGGCGCGTATGTGCCTGGCCGGGAAACGGCCCTTCGTTAATGCGGAGGAATCCTAAAGATTCTAGTATGTCATCGAGTGGTTGACCAGTCTCACGCTATATCATGACAATCAGTTTTCGGCTTTCTCTACTGAGGTGCTCGCCTGGCCGAACCGGGGCACAATCGCAGTAGTTCTCCTGGTGCCGCCTTAGCCGATAGAGCGGAACGTAAGGCAGCAAAACACAGGAGCCGTGCAAACCCAACATTTAACCAAAGACATGATTCGGAGCTGATGCATATAAGGCCAAACTCGCGACGCCGAACACTCCCTAAGGTATTCGGTCTTTATGAGGGCGGGTGGGATAACGCCCTTAGTAATAAGCCCCTAGTGTCCAGGTACGCGCAAAATGCTGACGTGGCCACATGCCAAAACGCCAGCCTCCTCCTTGGTTATACCAAGAAACCAGGGGATGTGTATCAACAAGAGACAGTAAAAAAGGTTTACGCAGGGTCTTAATCTGAAAAGAATCCTTGGAACGGGTCCCTGCTGCACGTCTGCGCCTGTGTCTCCATTGTGCCGTATCCTAGATGGGCGTAGCACGGTGTTCATCTGTAAAAGAGAGGAACTTAGTTAAAGAAAGATCGTGTCGAACATGAGTTATACTAAATAAACAAAGTATAAATTGAAATGGGTAAAATTGAGCTTTATTGTCTCTTGTTTTATATGCACGGAGCCCCTAGTACAGGGGTATATGACTATTAAGCCTTTATCAATTGTATGTTTATGCCGGACTCATCTAGCCATGTCCATGGTCTTGACGACCTATTTAGATGCTTTGGCTGGTGAAGCCGCTTTATTGTGGGGCTGTCAAGGCAGCCGCACTGTTTTCCGCGCAGGAGGAACACTCAATGTTTTCCCTTTAATGAGATGATGCCTCGTGGACCGGGCATCTTAAGCGTAAGAGATGCATAATGCGGTATTGCGTTAAAGCGGGCGAAAGCTTCGCGTCCCAGCAGTGCTTGATAGCTACTTGAGAATGGGGCAATGTGGAAAGTTAGCTGTTTGCAACGGAAGTTATCGGGGGAGCCGAACATAACTTCTAGCCGGAGAGAACCCATGCAACGGGCATCCGGGCCTGGCGTTACCCCTTGAAAGGAGGTTTTGCTATGGCGAATTTTTGTTGGGTCTATCCCCATGTTGCGGATTGTGTCCTGGTATAACAGGTTCAGACCACTGCCGCCGTCCATCAGGACATTTGTAAAATGGAGTCCGCCGATTATTGGATCTAATACCAAGGCAGTCCAACCTGCATTCCAGATACTTCTAGAGTAATCCTGATGGTCGAAGGTGATTGGTTTTAACAACCATTGGCCAGACTCCTTTGGGATAGGCCGTATGGCGCGTATCTCTTGTGGCGCCATTCTGTTCGTCACGTGAAGTAAGTTTACTGTTTTGACTTCTTGTGGGAAATCCTTTTGTTTCCTGGTGCTCTGTTTGTGGGGTTCGTTGTCGTCCTCACTTGGTGTGTCGAGCCCCTTGTGTTCGGTGTTGAGCTTGCTGGCTTGCTTGAAAACCCAACAATCTCTGTGGGTATGGTTCGCAGGCTTCCCGGGAGTACTATGTATTTGACACACCTTGTCCAAGATTTTGTTTAAGTTGGATAACTCGTCCCTGTTATCCTTGAGGGGCGGCTTTCTCTGATTCTGCCGCGAGCTTTTGAATCCGGCGTTGACCGCCGTGCTCTTCGGGTTGTTTCCCTTATTCCGGCGCTGGTCCTTGCTGTGTCGGGGTTTTCCGTTTCCATCCCTAACTTTAGATGTACTTGGGTCGCTGGTGCTGCGTCTTGCCAACCAGCTGTCCTCTCCTGCGCAAAAGTGGGTCATGAGGCTTGTCAATGTGGCCATTGTTCTTGGCTTTTCTTGGCCGAGGTGTCTGGCGAGCCATTCGTCTCGAACGTTGTGCTTAAAAGCTGCTAGGGCTTCAGTGTCCGGACAGTCAACTATCTGATTCTTTTTAGTAAGAAATCTATTCCAGAATTTCCAGGATGACTCTCCAGGATGTTGAGTTATGTGACTGAGATCGTCTGCATCTGAAGGGCGGACATAGGTCCCTTGAAAATTTGCCCGGAAAGCATCCTCAAGCTCTTCCCAAATTCCATTGGTGTTTTCGGGAAGGCTTTTGAGCCAATGCCTGGCTGGCCCTTTAAGTTTGAGGGGTAAGTATTTTATGGCGTGGAGGTCATCTCCTCTGGCCATGTGTATGTGGAGGATATAATCCTCGATCCAGACCCCAGGGTCTGTTGTTCCGTCGTATGCCTCTATGTTTACGGGCTTGAATCCCGCTGGAAATTCATGGTCCAGCACCTCGTCGGTGAAACATAGGGGGAGTGCGGCACCCCTGTATTTGGGTGTGCAGTGATGTTCGGATATTTATTGTGTTGCATTGCTTACTAGAGCTTTCTTTCTTGGCTTGTGTATAGATCTGGCTGGGCCGTCTTTTTGATGCGGATCCTTTGGTGGATCGCGTGCCGGCTTGTGTGCGGTGCTGCTTGCCGCTCCATGCTGGCCATGCGGTCGTCCATCCGACCGGATGGCTTTCCTATTTTTTGACTGCGGGGCCTCTAAGGCCTCCTCATCAAATTCAGGCAGTAGCTTTCGCTTTGGATAGCTTTTTGTGCGGAGACTGCCGACATATTTGTCTGCGGTGTTGTGTACTTTGCTCCATTTGATTCTGAGTGCATCTTCCGCAGTTTTGAGCTTCCGCTTCTAATTTTTCAGGCTATGCACAGTGGCGACGAGCCTTTTGTGGAGGTTCTTCTGCTCCATGAGTTTATCCGGCGTAAGGTTGTCCGGACTGTTGTTTTCACCGGGGACGGGGTGTTCGGGTCGTTTATCCGAGTTTCCCTGTTCGGACTCTTGCTCGAAGGCATGTTCGTCATCCACCGGCTCGTCCTGCTCTATGGCTGGGTCTGTATGACTGCTGTCTCTGTCAAGGTGGGGCTTGGAGCAGCGCTTACGTCGCCGCTTTGATTGCTTTTCGAGTGAACGATCCCTTGTTGCATCCCTGTGTTCCTCGTCGTCGCTTCCTTTGGGTGTGTCCACCATGTATACATCATGAGATGAGGTGGCTGTTGGGTTTCATAGTAATTTCAAAAAAAATTCCTACGCACACGCAAGATCATGTGATGCATGGCAACGAGATGGGAGAGTATTGTCTACGTACCCACGCAGACCGACTGTGGAAGCGTTGACGCAACGTAGAGGAAGTAGTCGTACGTCTTCACGACCCAACCGATCAAGCACCGAAACTACGACACCTCTGAGTTTGAGCACACGTTCAGCTCGATGACGATCCCCGGACTCCGATCAAGCAAAGTGTCGGGGAAGAGTTCCGTCAGCACGACGGCGTGGTGACGATCTTGATGCACTACAGCAGCAGGGCTTCGCCTAAACTCCGCTACAGTATTATCGAGGAATATGGTGGCTGGGGGCATCGCACACGGCTAAGGAATAGATCACGGGGATCAACTTGTGTGTTTCTGGGGTGCCTCTGCCTCAGTATATAAAGGAGCCAAGGGGGAGGGGGGCGCCAGCCAGGAGGAGGGCGCAGGAGGAGTCCTACTCCTTCCGGGAGTAGGACTCTCCCCCCAATCCTAGTTGGACTAGGATTCCCCAAGGGGGAAAGAGGAAGAGGGGGGCCGGCCACCTCTCCTAGTCCTAATAGGACTAGGGGAGGGGGCAGGCGCGCGGCCACCTTGGGCTGCCCCTTTCTCCTTTCCACTAAAGCCCATTAAGGCCCATATGGCTCCCGGGGGGTTCCGGTAACCTCCCGGTACTCCGGTAAAATCCCGATTTCACCCGGAACACTTCCGATATCCAAACATAGGCTTCCAATATATCAATCTTTATGTCTCGACCACTTCGAGACTCCTCGTCATGTCCGTGATCACATCCGGGACTCCGAACAACCTTCGGTACATCAAAATGCATAAACTCATAATATAACTATCATCGTAACCTTAAGCGTGCGGACCCTACGGGTTCGAGAACAATGTAGACATGACCGAGACACGTCTCCAGTCAATAACCAATAGCAGGACCTGGATGCCCATATTGGCTCCTACATATTCTACGAAGATCTTTATCGGTCAGACCGCATAACAACATACGTTGTTCCCTTTGTCATCGGTATGTTACTTGCCCAAGATTCGATCGTCGGTATCCAATACCTAGTTCAATCTCGTTACCGACAAGTCTCTTTACTCGTTCCGTAATACATCATCTCACAACTAACATATTAGTTGTAATGCTTGCAAGGCTTATGTGATGTGCATTATCGAGAGGGCCCAGAGATACCTCTCCGACAATCGGAGTGACAAATCCTAATCTCGAAATACGCCAACCCAACATGTACCTTTGGAGACACCTGTAGTACTCCTTTATAATCACCCAGTTACGTTGTGACGTTTGGTAGTACCCAAAGTGTTCCTCCGGTAAACGGGAGTTGCATAATCTCATAGTTATAGGAACATGTATAAGTCATGAAGAAAGCAATAGCAACATACTAAACGATCGGGTGCTAAGCTAATGGAATGGGTCATGTCAATCAGATCATTCAACTAATGATGTGACCTCGTTAATCAAATAACAACACTTTGTCCATGGTCAGGAAACATAACCATCTTTGATTAACGAGCTAGTCAAGTAGAGGCATACTAGTGACACTAAGTTTGTCTATGTATTCACACATGTATTATGTTTCCGGTTAATACAATTCTAGCATGAATAATAAACATTTATCATGATATAAGGAAATAAATAATAACTTCATTATTGCCTCTAGGGCATATTTCCTTCAGTCTCCCACTTGCACTAGAGTCAATAATCTAGTTCACACCGCCTTGTGATTTAACAGCAATAGTTCACATCACCATGTGATTAATACCCATAGTTCACATCGATATGTGATCAACACTCAAAGGGTTTACTAGAGTCAGTAATCTAGTTCACATATCTATGTGATTAACACCCACAGAGTACTAAGGTGTGATCATGTTTTGCTTGTGAGATAATTTTAGTCAACGGGTCTGTCACATTCAGATCCGTAAGTATTTTGCAAGTTCCATGTCTATAATGCTCTACACGGAGCTACTCTAGCTAATTGCTCCCACTTTCAATATGTATCCAAATTGAGACTTAGAATCATCTGGATCAGTGTCAAAAACTTGCATCGACGTAACCCTTTACGACGAACCTTTTGTCACCTCCGTAATCGAGAAACATATCCTTATTCCACTAAGGATAATTTTGACCGTTGTCCAGTGATCTACTCCTAGATCACTATTGTACTCCCTTGCTTAACACAGTGTAGGGTATACAATAGATCTGGTTCACAGCATGACATACTTTATAGAACCTATGGCCAAGGCATAGGGAATGACTTTCATTCTCTTTCTATCTTCTGCCGTGGTCGGGCTTTGAGTCTTACTCAACTTCACAACTTGTAACACGGGCAAGAAACCTTTTCTTTGACTGTTCCATTTTGAACTACTTCAAAATCTTGTCAAGGTATGTACTCATTGAAAAAACTTATCAAGTGTCTTGATCTATCTCTATAGATCCTGATACTCAATATGTAAGCAGCTTCATCGAAGTCTTTCTTTGAAAAACTCCTTTCAAACACTCCTTTATGCTTTACAGAATAATTCTACATTATTTCCGATCAACAATATGTCATATACTTATCAGAAATGATGTAGTGCTCCCACTCACTTTCTTGTAAATACAGGCTTCACCGCAAGTCTGTATAAAACTATATGCTTTGATCAACTTATCAAAGCGTATATTCCAACTCCGAGATGCTTACACCAGTCCATAGATGGATCGCTGGAGTTTGCACATTTTGTTAGCACCTTTAGGATCGACAAAACCTTCTAGTTGCATCGTATACAACTCTTCTTTAATAAATCCATTAAGGAATGTAGTTTTGTTTATCCATTTGCCAGATTTCATAAAATGTGGCAATTGCTAACATGATTCGAACAGACTTAAGCATAGATACGAGTGAGAAACTCTCATCGTAGTCAACACCTTGAACTTGTCGAAAACCTTTTACGACAATTCTAGCTTTGTAGATAGTAATACTACTATCAGCGCCGTATTCCTCTTGAAGATCCATTTATTTTCTATGGCTTGCCGATCATCGGGCAAATCCATCAAAGTCCATACTTTGTTCTCATACATGGATCATATCTCAGATTTCATGGCCTCAAACCATTTTGCGGAATCTGGGCTCATCATCGCTTCCTCATAGTTCGCAAGTTCGTCATGGTCTAGTAACATGACTTCCAGAACAGGATTACCGTACCACTCTGGTGCGGATCTCACTCTGGTTTACCTACGAGATTCAGTAGTAACTTGATCTGAAGTTACATGATCATCATCATCATTAGCTTCCTCACTAATTGGTGTAGTAGTCACAAGAACAGATTTCTGTGATGAACTACTTTCCAATAAGGGAGAAGGTACAATTACCTTATCAAGTTTTCTACTTTCCTCCCACTCACTTCTTTCAAGAGAAACTCCTTCTCTAGAAAGGATCCATTCTTAGCAATGAATGTCTTGCCTTCGGATCTGTGATAGAAGGTGTACCCAACAGTCTCCTTTGGGTATCCTATGAAGACACATTTCTCCGATTTGGGTTCGAGCTTATCAGGTTGAAGCTTTTTCACATAAGCATCGCAGCCCCAAACTTTAAGAAACGACAACTTTGGTTTCTTGCCAAAGCATAGTTCATAAGGCGTCGTCTCAACGGATTTTGATGGTGCCCTTTTAACGTGAATGCAGCTATCTTTAATGCATAACCCCAAAATGATAGTGGTAGATCGGTAAGAGACATCATAGATCGCACCATATCTAATAAAGTACGGTTATGATGTTCAGACACACCATTACATTGTGGTGTTCCAGGTGGCATGAGTAGTGAAACTATTTCACATTGTTTTCAACTGAAGGCCAAACTCGTAACTCAAATACTCTTCTCTACGATCAGATCGTAGAAACTTTATTTTCTTGTTACGATGATTTTTCACTTCACTCTGAAATTCTTTGAACTTTTCAAATGTTTCAGACTTATGTTTCATCAAGTAGATATACTCATATCTGCTCAAATCATCTGTGAAGATCAGAAAATAATGATACCTGTCGCGAGCCTCAATATTCATCGGACCACATACATTAGTATGTATGATTTCCAACAAATCTATTGCTCGCTCCATTGTTCCAAAGAACAGAGTCTTAGTCATCTTGCCCATGAGGCATGGTTCGCAAGCATCAACTGATTCATGATCAAGTGATTCCAAAAGCCCATCAGCATGGAGTTTCTTCATGCGCTTTACACCAATATGACCTAAATAGCAGTGCCACAAATAAGTTGCACTATCATTATTAACTTTGCATCTTTTGGTTTCAATATTATGATTATGTGTATTACTATGATCGATATCCAACGAACTATTTTCATTGGGTGTGTAACCATATAAGGTTTTATTCATGTAAACAGAACAACAATTTATTCTTTTACTTAAATGAATAACCGTATTACAATAAACATGATCAAATCATATTCATGCTCAACGCAAACACCAAATAACACTTATTCAGGTTCAACACTAATCTCGAAAGTATAGGGAGTGTGCGATGATGATCATATCAATCTTGGAACCACTTCCAACACACATGGTCACTTCACCCTTAACTAGTCTCTGTTTATTCTGCAACTCCCGTTTCGAGTTACTAATCTGAGCAACTGAACTAGTATCAAATACTGAGGGGTTGCTATAAACACTAGTAAAGTACACATCAATAACATGTATATCAAATATACTTATGTTCACTTTGCCATCCTTCTTATCCGCCAATCACTTGGGGTAGTTCCGCTTCCAGTGACCAGTCCCTTTGCAGTAGAAGCACTTAGTCTCAGGCTTAGGACCAGACTTGGGTTTCTTCTCCTGAGCAGCAACTTGCTTGCTGTTCTTCTTGAAGTTCCACTTCTTCTTCCCTTTGCCCTTTTTCTTGAAACTAGTGATCTTGTCAACCATCAACACTTGATGTTTTTCTTGATTTCTACCTTCGTTGATTTCAGCATCACGAAGAGCTTGGGAGTTGTTTACGTTATCCCTTGCATATTATAGTTCATCACGAAGTTCTACTAACTTGGTGATGGTGACTAGAGAATTCTGTCAATCACTATCTTATCTGGAAGATAAACTCCCACTTGATTCAAGCGATTGTAGTACCCAGACAATCTGAGCACATGTTCACTAGTTGAGCGATTCTCCTCCATCTTTTAGCTATAGAACTTGTTGGAGACTTCATATCTCTCAACTCGGGTATTTGCTTGAAATATTAACTTCAACTCCTGGAACATCTCATATGGTCCATGACGTTCAAAACGTCTTTGAAGTCCCGATTCTAAGCCGTTAAGCATGGTCCACTTAAACTATCAAGTAGTCATGATATTGAGCTAGCCAAACGTTCATAATGTCTGCATCTGCTCCTACAATAGGTCTGTCACCTAGCGGTGCATCAAGGACATAATTCTTCTGTGCAGCAATGAGGATAAACCTCAGATCACGGATCCAATCCGCATCATTGCTACTAACATCTTTCAACACAATTTTCTCTAGGAACATATCAAAATAAACATATGAAAGCAACAACGCGAGCTATTGATCTACAACATAGATATGCTAATACTACCAGGACTAAGTTCATGATAAATTAAAGTTCAATTAATCATATTACTTAAGAACTCCCACTTAGATGGACATCCCTCTAATCTTCTAAGTGATCACGTGATCCAAATCAACTAAACCATAACCGATCATCACGTGAGATGGAGTAGTTTTCAATGGTGAACATCGTTATGTTGATCATATCTACTATATGATTCACGCTCGACCTTTCGGTCTCCGTGTTCCGAGGCCATATCTGCATATGCTAGGCTCGTCAAGTTTAACCTGAGTATTCTGCGTGTGCAAAACTGGCTTGCACCCGTTGTAGATGGACGTAGAGCTTATCACACCCGATCATCACGTGGTGTCTGGGCACGACGAACTTTAGCAACGGTGCATACTCAGGGAGAACACTTCTTGATAATTCAGTGAGAGATCATCTTATAATGCTACCGTCAATCAAAGCAAGATAAGATGCATAAAAAGATAAACATCACATGCAATCAATATAAGTGATATGATATGGCCATCATCATCTTGTGCTTGTGATCTCCATCTCCAAAGCACCGTCATGAACACCATCGTCACTGGCGCGACACCTTGATCTCCATCGTAGCATCGTTGTCGTCTCGCCAATCTTATGCTTCCACGACTATCACTACCGTTTAGTAATAAAGTAAAGCATTACATCGCGATTGCATTGCATACAATAAAGAGACAACCATATGGCTCCTGCCAGTTGCCGATAACTCGGTTACAAAACATGATCATCTCATACAATAAAATTCAGCATCATGCCTTGACCATATCACATCACAACATGCCCTGCAAAAACAAGTTAGACGTCCTCTACTTTGTTGTTGCAAGTTTTACGTGGCTGCTACGGGCTTAAGCAAGAACCAATCTCACCTACGCATCAAAACCACAACGATAGTTTGTCAAATAGACTCCGTTTTAACCTTCGCAAGGACCGGGCGTAGCCACACTTGGTTCAACTAAAGTTGGAGAGACAGTCGCCCGCAAGCCACCTATGTGCAAAGCACGTCGGGGGAACCGGTCTCGCGTAAGCGTACGTGTAATGTTGGTCCGGGTTGTCTCGTCCAACAATGCCGCCGAACCAAAGTATGACATGCTGGTAGGCAGTATGACTTATATCGCCCACAACTAATTTGTGTTCTACTCGTGCATATAACATCAACATAAATAACCTAGGCTCGGATGCCACTGTTGGGTTTTGTAGTAATTTCAAAAAAATTCCTACGCACACGCAAGATCATGTGATGCATAGCAACGAGATGGGAGAGTATTGTCTATGTACCCACGCAGACTGACTGCGGAAGCGTTGACGCAACGTAGAGGAAGTACTCGTACGTCTTCACGATCCAACCGATCAAGCACTGAAACTACGACACCTCCGAGTTCAAGCACACGTTCAGCTCGATGACAATCCTCGGACTCCGATCTAGCAAAGTGTCGGGGAAGAGTTCCGTCAGCACGACGGCATGGTGACGATCTTGATGCACTACAGCAGCAGGGCTTCGCCTAAACTCCGCTACAGTATTATCGAGGAATATGGTGGCTGGGGGCACCGCACACGGCTAAGGAATAGATCACGTGGATCAACTTGTGTGTTTCTGGGGTGCCTCTGCCTCAGTATATAGAGGAGCCAAGGGGGAGGGGGGCGCCGGCCAGGAGGAGGGCGCAGGAGGAGTCCTACTCCTTCCGGGAGTAGGACTCTCCCCCCAATCCTAGTTGGACTAGGATTTCCCAAGGGGGAAAGAGGAAGAGGGGGGCCGGCCACCTCTCCTAGTCCTAATAGGACTAGGGGAGGGGGGAGGCGCGCGGCCACCTTGGGCTGCCCCTTTATCCTTTCCACTAAAGCCCATTAAGGCCCATATGGCTCCCGGGGGGTTCCGGTAACCTCCCGGTACTCCGGTAAAATCCCGATTTCACCCGGAACACTTCCGATATCCAAACATAGGCTTCCAATATATCAATCTTTACGTCTAGACCACTTAGAGACTCCTCGTCATGTCCGTGATCACATCCTGGACTCCGAACAACCTTCGGTACATCAAAATGCATAAACTCATAATATAACTGTCATCGTAACCTTAAGCGTGCGGACCCTACGGGTTCGAGAACAATGTAGACATGACCGAGACACGTCTCTGGTCAATAACCAATAGCGGGACCTGGATGCCCATATTGGCTCCTACATATTCTACGAAGATCTTTATCGGTCAGACCGCATAACAACATACGTTGTTCCCTTTGTCATCGGTATGTTACTTGCCCGAGATTCGATCGTCGGTATCCAATACCTAGTTCAATCTCGTTACCGGCAAGTCTCTTTACTCGTTCCATAATACATCATCTCACAACTAACATATTAGTTGTAATGCTTGCAAGGCTTATGTGATGTGCATTATCGAGAGGGCCCAGAGATACCTCTCCGACAATCGGAGTGACAAATCCTAATCTCGAAATACGCCAACCCAACATGTACCTTTGGAGACACCTGTAGTACTCCTTTATAATCACCCAGTTACGTTGTGATGTTTGGTAGTACCCAAAGTGTTCCTCCGGTAAACGGGAGTTGCATAATCTCATAGTTATAGGAACATGTATAAGTCATGAAGAAAGTAATAGCAACATACTAAACGATCGGGTGCTAAGCTAATGGAATGGGTCATGTCAATCAGATCATTCAACTAATGATGTGACCTCGTTAATCAAATAACGACACTTTGTCCATGGTCAGGAAACGTAACCATCTTTGATTAACGAGCTAGTCAAGTAGAGGCATACTAGTGACACTAAGTTTGTCTATGTATTCACACATGTATTATGTTTCCGGTTAATACAATTCTAGCATGAATAATAAACATTTATCATGATATAAGGAAATAAATAATAACTTCATTATTGCCTCTAGGGCATATTTCCTTCAGAGTGGCTGTCCAGTGCCTTATAGGCGTTGGTTCGTGTTCATCTCCTACATTGTCGTCCATACCGTCGATGTCTTCAGAGTCGAAGTCGAGCACGTCGTTTAAATTATCGACAGTGGCTACAAAGTGGGTGGTGGGTGGGCTTTGAATTTCTTCATCATCCGCATCCCAACCTTGCCGACCATAGTCCGGCCAGGGCTCTCCTGACAAAGAGAGAGACTTTAGTGAATTCAGAATATCACCAAAGGGCAAGTGCTGAAAGATGTCCGCGGCGGTGAACTCCATGATCGGCGCCCAATCGGGTTCGATCGGTCGGGGCGCAGAGGGCTCGGAGTCCGGAGAGGAGTCCGGCTCCTTGGAGTCACGGGCTTCACAGAGAATAGGGCTGGTGTTTGGCTCGATCGCCATAGAGATTGCAGCCCCCGAGGCGGTGTCTAACCACCTATCCTCGGTTGGTGTGATCGGCCCTGAGCTAGGGGTCGGAGCGAACACAGGTGCGGCCTCCAGGGCACTGTTTGGCGGCAGAGCTAAATCATGCCCATCGTGACAGTGCAGCGCGCTCGGCTGTGGCTCGAATCCATCGAAGATCAAGTCTCCGCGGATGTCGGCCGTGTAGTTCAAACTTCCAAATCTGACCTGATGGCCAGGGGCGTAGCTTTCGATCTGCTCCAGATGACAAGCGAATTGGCCCGCAGTGCAAAGCCGCCGAATACGAAGATCTGTCCGGGGAGAAAAGTCTTACCCTGGATCGCATCGCTGTTGATGATCGGAGAAGCCATCGGGCCTAAAAGTGACGACACAGAGGAACCCTCAATGAAAGCATCAATGTCGGTGTCAAAACCGGCGGATCTCTGGTAGGGGGTCCCGAATTGTGCATCTAGGTCGGATGGTAACAGGAGGCAGGGGACACGATGTTTTACCCAGGTTCGGGCCCTCTTGATGGAGGTAAAACCCTACGTCCTGCTTGATTAATATTGATGATATGGGTAGTACAAGAGTAGATCTACCACGAGATCAGAGAGGCTAAACCCTAGAAGCTAGCCTATGGTATGATTGTTGTTCGTCCTACGGACTAAAACTCTCCGGTTTATATAGACACCAGAGAGGGCTAGGGTTACACAGAGTCGGTTACAATGGTAGGAGATCTACATATCCGTATCGCCAAGCTTGCCTTCCACGCCAAGGAAAGTCCCTTCCGGACACGGGACGAAGTCTTCAATCTTGTATCTTCATAGTCTAGGAGTCCGGTCGAAGGTATAGTCCGGCCATCCGGACACCCACTAATCCAGGACTCCCTCACAGATCATAACTACAACACTATTTATGTTGCCAACATATTTATCGTTTGTGTACTATTCTTTCAGTTTCATATTACTCTAAGTTCTAGTCTTGTTCTGACCTTATATACAAGAAAATTATATTAGCATCTATAACAAACATTAATTTCATATTATACATAGATATTTGATGTTGCAGATATTGTCATATCTTTATACCATCACATATACTCGATCAAATAAATTGTAGGATGAAGCTAGAATTTCAGATAATTTGAAACGGAAGGTGTCATTTGCTAAAAAAATGGTTTATGAATGTATAGAATTATCAATTCCTTGAAGGAAATTGGCTTGTGAAATGATGTCATTTGTAGTAATAGTGAGGGATATTGCCATGTCAGTTGCCAACCTATTGCTCCATAGTCATATAATGTAGTATTTGGTGCTGAACTATGATGGAAGAGATATCATAGCAACAACACTATTTTGCGGTGCCAATATATTTATCGTTAGTATATTATTCTTTTAGTTTTCATATTACTCTAAGTTCTAGATTTGTTCTGACCAAGTATATACAAGAAAAGTGTTGGGAACGCAGTATTTCAAAAAATTTCCTACGATCACGCAAGATTTATCTAGGAGATGCATAGTAATGAGAGGGGAGAGTGTGTCTACGTACCCTCGTAGACCGAAAGCGGAACCGTTGAGTAACGCGGTTGATGTAGTCGAACGTCTTCGCAATCCAACCGATCCAGTACCGAAAGCATGGCACCTCCGTGATCTGCACACGTTCAACTCGGTGACGTCCCTCGAACTCTAGATCCAGCTGAGGCCGAGGGAGAGTTTCGTCAGCACGACGACGTGTTGAAGGTGATGATGAAGTTATCGACGCAGGGCTTCGCCTAAGCACTACGACAATATGACCGAGGTGGAAATCTGTGGAGGGGGGCACCGCACACGGCTAAGAAATTAGCTTGTGTGTCTATGGGGTGCCCCCTCCCCGTATATAAAGGAGTGAAGGAGGGGGCCGGCTGGCCTCAAGGGCTGCGCCCCAAGGAGGGAATCCTACTCCTACTAGGAGTAGGTTCCCCCCTTTCCTAGTCCAACTAGGAGGGGAAGGAAAGGGAAGAGGGAAAGAAGGAAAGGGGGGCGTCCCCCTTCCCAATTCGGATTGGGATTGGGGGGTGCACCCCTCCACTTGGCCGCCTCCTCCTCTCTTCCAATAAAGCCCATGAAGGTCCATTAACCGCCCCGGGGGGTTCCGGTAACCCCCAGGTACCACAAAAAATGGCCGAACCTATCCGAAACCTTTCCAGTCTCCAAACATAACCTTCCAATATATCATTCTTTATGTCTCAACCATTTCGAGATTCCTCGTCATGTGCGTGATCACATCCGGGACTCCGGACAACCTTCGGTACATCAAATCACATAACTCACAATACATATCGTCATCGAACATTAAGTGTGCGGACCCTACGGGTTTGAGAACTATGTAGACATGACCGAGACTCATCCCCGGTCAATAACCAATAGCGGAACATGGATGCTCATATTGGTTCCTACATATTCTACGAAGATCTTTATCGGTCAAACCGCATAACAGCATACGTTGTTCCCTTTGTCATCGGTATGTTACTTGCCCGAGATTCGATCATCGGTATCATCATACCTAGTTCAACCTCGTCACCGGCAAGTCTCTTTACTCGTACTGTAATGCATCATCCCATAACTAACTTATTAGTCACATTGCTTGCAAGGCTCATAGTGATGTGCATTACCGAGAGGGCCCAGAGATACCTCTCCGACAATCGGAGTGACAAACCTAATCTCGATCTATGCCAACTCAACAAACACCATCGGAGAAACCTGCAGAGCATCTTTATACGTGGTGACATTTTATAGCACACTAAGTGTTCCTCCAGTATTCGGGAGTTGCATAATCTCATAGTCATAGGAACATGTATAAGTTATGGAGAAAGCAATAGCAATAAACTAAACGATCATAGTGCTAAGCTAACATATGTGTCTAGTCCATCACATCATTATCTAATGATGTGTTCCCGTTCATTGAATGACAACACATGTCTATGGCTAGGAAACTTACCCATCTTTGATTAACGAGCTAATCTAGTAGAGGCATACTAGGGACACTCTGTTTGTCTATGTATTCACACATGTACTAAGTTTTCGGTTAATACAATTCTAGCATGAATAATAAACATTTATCATGATATAAGGATGTATCTTGCAAATATCTATGTCTCCTTCCTTGACTTGATCGTGGATGGAATTGAAGCATCTCTTGATGTGCTTGGTTCTCTTGTGAAATCTGGATTCCTTTGCCAAGGCAATTGCACCAGTATTGTCACAAAAGATTTTCATTGGACCCGATGCACTAGGTATTACACCTAGATCAGATATGAACTCCTTCATCCAGACTCCTTCATTTGCTGCTTCCGAAGCAGCTATGTATTCTGCTTCACACGTAGATCCCGCCACGACGCTCTGTTTAGAACTGCACCAACTGATAGCTCCACCATTCAATAAAAATAGGTATCCATTTTGTGACTTAGATTCATTCGGATCAGTGTCAAAGCTTGCATCGACGTAACCGTTTATGATGAGCTCTTTATCACCTCCATAAACGAGAAAAATATCCTTAGTCCTTTTCAAGTATTTCAGGATGTTCTTGACCGTTGTCCAGTGATCCACTCCTGGATTACTTTGGTGCCTCCCTGCTAAACTAATAGCAAGGCACACATCAGGTCTGGTACACATCATTGCATACATGATAGAAGCTATGGCCGAAGCATAGGGAATGACTTTCATTTTCTCTCTATCTTGAGTCTGACTCAATTTCACACCTTGTAACACAGGCAAGAACCCTTTCTTTGCTTGATCCATTTTGAACTTCTTCAAAACTTTATCAAGGTATGTGCTTTGTGAAAGTCCAAATTAAGTGTCTTGATCTATCTCTATAGATCTTGATGCCCAATATATACGCAGCTTCACCGAGGTCTTTCATTGAAAAATTCTTATTCAAGTATCATTTTATGCTATTCAGAAATTCAGTATCATTTCCAATCAACAATATGTCATCCACATAATATCAAAAATGCTACAGAGTTCCCACTCACTTTCTTGTAAATACAGGCTTCTCCAAAAGTCTGCATAAAACCATATGCTTTGATCACACTATCAAAGCGTATATTCCAACTCCGAGATGCTTGCACCAGTCCATAAATGGATCCCTGGAGCTTACACACTTTGTTAGCACATTTTGGATCGACAAAACCTTTTGGTTGCATCATATACAACTCTTCTTTAAGATATCCATTAAGAAATGCAGTTTTGACATCCATTGGCCAAATTTCATAATCATAAAATGCGACAATTGCTAACATGATTCAGATGTACTTAAGCATCGCTACGGGTGAGAAGGTCTCATCGTAGTCAACTACTTGAACTTGTCGAAAACCTTTCACAACAAGTCGAGCTTTGTAGATAGTAACATTACTGTCAGCGTCAATCTTCTTCTTGAAGATCCATTTATTCTCTATGGCTTGCCAATCACCGGGCAAGTCAACCAATGTCCACACTTTGTTCTCATACATGGATCCCGTCTCAGATTTCATGGCCTCAAGCCATTTTGCGGAATCTTCGCTCATCATCTCTTCCTCATAGTTCGTAGGTTCGTCATGGTCAAGTAACATAACTTCCAGAACATGATTACCGTACCACTCTGGTGCGGATCTTACTCTGGATGACCTACGAGGTTCAGTAGTAACTTGATTAGAAGTTTCATGATCATCATCATTAGCTTCCTCACTAATTGGTGTAGGAATCACTGGAGCTGATTTCTATGACGAACTACTTTCCAATAAGGGAGTAGGTACAGTTACCTTATCAAGTTCTACTTTCCTCCCACTCACTTCTTTCGAGAGAAACTCCTTCTCTAGAAAGGATCCATTCTTAGCAACAAATATCTTGCCTTCGGATCTGTGATAGAAGGTGTACCCTACACTCTCCTTTGGTTATCCTATGAAGACACATTTATCTGATTTGGGTTCGAGCTTATCAGGCTGAAGCTTTTTCACATAAGCATCGCAGCCCCAAACTTTAAGCAACGACAACTTGGGTTTCTTGCCAAACCACAGTTCATATGGTGTCGTCTCAACGGGTTTTGATGGTTCCCTATTTAACGTGAATGCGGTCGTCTCTAAAGCATAACCCCTAAACAATAGCAGTAAATCAGTAAGAGACATTATAGATCACACCATATCTAATAAAGTGCGGTTACGACGTTCGGATACACCATTACGCTGCGGTGTTCCAGGTGGTGTGAGTTGCGAAACTATTCCGCATTGTTTCAAATGAAGACCAAACTCATAACTCAAATATTCATCTCCATGATCAGATCGTAGAAACTTAATTTTATTGGTACGATGATTTTCCACTTCACTCTGAAATTCTTTGAACTTTTCAAATGTTTCAGACTTATGTTTCATCAATTAGACATACCCATATCTGCTCAAATCATCTGTGAAGGTCAGAAAATAACGATACCCGCCACGAGCATCAACACTTATCCGACCGCATACATCAGTATGTATTATTTCCAATAAGTCTGTTGCTCGTTCCATTGTTCCGGAGAATGGAGTCTTAGTCATCTTGCCCATGAGGCATGGTTCGCAAGCATCAAGTGATTCATAATCAAGTGATTCCAAAAGCCCATCAGCATGGAGTTTCTTCATGCGCTTTACACCAATGTGACCTAAACGGAAGTGCCACAAATAAGTTGCACTATCATTATTAAGTTTATATCTTTTGGCTTCAATACTATGAATATGTGTATCACTACTATCAAGATTTGGTAAAAATAGACCACTCATCAAGGGTGCATGACCATAAAAGATATTATTCATATAAATAGAACAACCATTATCCTCTGATTTAAATGAATAACCGTCTCGCATCAAACAAGATCTAGATATGATGTTCACGCTTAACGCTGGCACCAAATAACAATTATTTAGGTGTAAAACTAACCCCAAAGGCAGATGTAGAGGTAGTGTGCCGATGGTGATCACATCGACTTTGGAAGCATTTCCCACATGCAGCGTCACCTCATCCTTAGCCAATCTTCGCTTAATCCGTAGTCCCTGTTTCGAGTTGCAAATATTAGCAACATAACCAGTATCAAATACCCACGCGCTACTGCGAGCATTAGTAAGGTACACATCAATGACATGTATATCAAATATACCTTTCACTTTGCCATCCTTCTTATCCGCCAAATATTTGGGGCAGTTCCGCTTCCAATGACCAGTCCCTTTGCAGTAGAAGCACTCAGTCTCAGGCTTAGGTCCAGACTTGGGCTTCTTCACTTGAGCAGCAACTTGCTTGCCATTCTTTTTGAAGTTCCCCTTCTTCCCTTTGCCCTTCTTCTTGAAACAAGTGGTCTTGTGGCCATCAACACTTGATGCTCATGTCGGATTTCGGGTTCCGGCAGACCCTTGAGGTTCGAACACTGGGTTGCGCACGGAGATCTCTCCCCTACCGATCTACGTCCAATCTCCTCACGTGATTTGGATTGGAAACAACGAACAACACAAGGGACACAGGGTTTATACTGGTTCGGGCCACCGTTGTGGTGTAATACCCTACTCCAGTGTGTGGTGTGGTGGATTGCCTCAGGGGCTGCTGATGAACAGTACAAGGGAAGAACAGCCTCGTGAGAGGTGTTCTTGAGCTGGTGCGATGAACTGCTAGGGTGAGTTCAGTCGCCTCTCTCTCTCTACTAGGACTCTACCAGATTTCTTGATGTCTCTCTACTATGTGTGGCTAGTTCTACTTATAGAGGCCCTGGGCCTCTCCCCAAATAATGAGCGGGAAGGGCACCAACAATTGGCCATTTTGAAGGGGAACATCTAGTACAAGTTATCCTGACCAAAGGTGGTCTTCGGCTGCTAAAAGCACTGGTGATGACACCATCTTGGGCTCCACGGTGACCTCCGTCCTGCCGCTCTACTGGTCTTGGTCTCATTGCACCGGAATCATAACCTTTGCCTGATGCCTTGGCCTGTGCTTGCCCCCTTTGCACCAAAGGGGAAACAAGGATACTGCACAGGCCGGCGCCCGTCTGGTCTCGATCGTCATGGCTTGCGTCACGAGATCCTCGTGAGGTACCCCTGCCTTGATCTCTCCACCTCCTCATGAGCCTGCCTGATGAGGCTGCCTCTGAGGAAGCTTCCGGTCGTCCACCCCGTGAGGCTTGGCCCCTCACGAGGGTCTTGACCTTGAGCCAATGAAGATGGGCCGCGCTGGGCCCCCACTTGAGCCACGTCACAGGCCGCAGGCAGGCGAGTCTGGGGACCCTCGTTCCCAGAACGCCAATAGTAGCCCCCGGGCCCAAGGCGCGCCCGGGTTTGGCCTAGCAGGAAAGCGAAGGGGCAAGCGCGAAGTGCCGCGGGCCCTAACAGCCTGTGGCCTTGGGCGCCGTGTGGCGATTGATTGGACGTGGGCGTCTGCACTTCCCCACGACGCCTCGGCAACTATCTATCTGACAAAAGAGGTGCCCGGGCCAAACTTACTTGCTTTGTTCTCGTTCGCCTCGCTCCAGATCCCCTTTCTCGCTCTCCTCCTTCTTGCTTCCGAAATCCTCCAGATCTGTCTCAATCCTTCTCGCCTGGCACGCCATGGCGCCTCGCAAGTCCCCGACCGAGGCCTGGTACTCGCCGACCCTGGATTCCCCGAACCTGCCGGAGAAGAACCTCGCCCTCACGCGCTTGATGACGGTGGCGCAGGGCAGCAAGGGGCAACTTTGCTCAAGGCCGGCTCCGACCAGCCTGAAAGCAGGGGGAGCACCTTCTATCCACTCTTTGTAAGCGCCATCGTCGCTGTCCTGGTGCCTCCTTTCTCTGAGTTCTTGTTTGTTGTTCTCCGCCAGTACAACTTGTAGGCTCTGCATCTCCACCCCAACTCTGTTCTTCTCCTGGCGATTTTTGCTTACTACTGTGAGGCTCATGTCGGGGTAAAGCCCTCGGTGGCCTTGTTGTGCCACTATTTTTCCCTCCGGGTTTCTGGTGCCCATGTCTCCGCATGTGCGAGCTTCATCGCATACTCCAATTCCAATGCTATCTTGAAGCCTGGGAAGAGAATCGCAGGCTTCCGGAGCAAGTGGGTCATGGTGGACGTCGGGCGCCTCCAGCCCCGTCTGGTGTTGGCCACGAGGCAGCCCAAGGCTGTCGATGCGTGGTCCCGCGCGGAGCTCGTCGACCCCCGTGCGAGGGTAGTGCTGAAGAGGATGAACGCGGACCTGAGGCCGAGCAACTTGGGGGCGGCGAAGCTGACTGGAGCCACGCTCCTGAGGGAGTTCTTGGAGCACCGGGTGGCTCCACTCTAGGAGCACTTGCTCCTGTTGTGGAGGCTTGGGGAAGCGGATGCCGCCTTGCGCCTAAGCTCTGAGGCCCTGACCGATGAGAATCTGGTCGCGGGGGAGACGTGGCGAAGCCAGTGGGCGCCCCCGTCCCCCTATTCCTTCGTGACGACTGGGAGTAGGTGGTGAACACCATGCCCACCTTTAATGGTGATGGGCTGGTGCCCACGGAAGCTCCCGAGGGTCTTGCAGTGCTGGCAATGGTGAACGTGTCCTCCGGCAGCTCCAGCGGGAGTGAGGAGGAAGAAGAGTCTGACTTTGAGGCAACTGACGAGGAGTCGGGGGAGTCCTTCCCTCGGCTCAGATCTCGGGCCCTCCGCTCCATGCCGGATGACGACGATGCCAGCGCCAGGCAAGGAGGGGAGGAATCTTCCTTGGTCACAAGGAAGGGCAGGTCGGGGCTGGTTCCCCCAGGGTCCGCTCTGATCCCTGGGCGGTTTGAGGCCAGCCCCAGCCCTCCCGACGTGGCTTCTGCTTTCGGGCCTCCCGAGGCTGATCCCAACTACAGACTCTCGGGCTTCAAGTTCGGCCGGAGGTTGCTTGGGTCCGCGAGTGACGACCAGTAAGTGCTTGATTCCTGCTTTGCTTGGTTTCTACTGCCGAGGCTTGACGTCCATATCCTTTTGTTAGACCAGCGCCTGTGGCGAAGAGGTTGAAAGGGGCTTCTGCGGCCCCGCTTGGGGCGAGTCCACCTGCCGAGATGGCGCCTTCGTCCACTGAGGGGAAAGACAGCGCGGCTCGCGCTTCCCTTGCCCGGTCGTCCTCGCGAGGCCGACTGGGACGCTTCGGCGGGGAGTCAGCCCCCGTGGCCCCGTTGACCCTGGAGTCGACTGTGCTCGATGCTGCCGCCGGGGCAGCCAAGGCCCAGGGGTTCCTTCCTACCAAACTGTGATCACGGTATCGTCTTCTTCGCCCGCTCCACTAGTTCCCGCTCCTTCTGTTCCCTCTACCGCCGTCCTGGACCAGGTCGCCAGCAAACTGAGCCAGGCGCCTGGAGTTAGCTTCTGGCTGGGCCCGTTCCGCTGCCTCCGTCCGAGCAGCGCTGAGGCAGGCCGTGGCAGCCTTCGAGGGGGAGAAGCAGGCCACCAATCAAGCCAAGGCCGCTCACGACACTGCCCTGGGCGACGCCGAGGCTGCCAAGGCTCGCTGCCAGGCGCTGGAGACCGAGCTGCAGGGCCTGCGCGATGAGCTCGCCAAGGAGGTCCACGTCCGCCGGGAGAAAGAGAAGGAGATGAAGGCTCAGGAGGCTGCCGTCAAGGACCGGGACCTCAAGCTTGATGACCACCACGGCCGCTTGTAGACACTGGAGCAGTCACTGAAGGTGGAGAGGACCGAGCTGGACGCCAAGGCGAAGGTCCTGGCGGAGGATCGGGTGGCCTTCGCGAAGATGGAGAAGAGGGCTCATGCCGCGCTGAAGACGCTTTACGAGAGCGGCTTGGAGGAGTCGTTGGCCGGCGCAGAGGACGGCCCCGCCAAGCTGCTTCCCTTCCTGGTCCGTGCGCTTGAAGATGTCGTAGACGGCCTTGGCCCCACGGCTGAGGCCGAGGCGCACGCCCTGTCTTCGGCGGCACTGACGCGTGTCCTCAGCCACGTCTACCTGCGCGACCCCAACATCGACCTCGACAGCCTGCTGGAGCCCATGAGCGGCGACCTTGCTGCTACTGCTGCTGAGGCCGTGAAAGGCTGAGCCGAAGCTTTGCTGGGGAGGTTCCGCGCCTTTACCATCTTGCCCGGGCGCGGTGCCGCCAGCTCCACGGCCCTAGGAGGCGACGCCACTGGAGAGTGATCCCTTCGCGGCTTCTGTCCTGCTTTTATTCCTGCAACATGCACCATGCCTCGTGGAGGCGTTTAAACTTGTGTTTGGCATCATGAAACAATCTATGGATTGTAATATTTTCTTTGAATTTCCTGGAATTTGCATTTTTCTCCCCTACTTGCTCGCGCTCTATGTCGGCAGGGCCCGGCCCCACGCGTACCTCACCCAGCATTAGCCCCGACCGGAAACCAGGACGAGACTAAGGAGTGAGGGGCTACGTGGCAAGTTAGGATCCTGAGTCGCGATGCTTAGGAGTCCCCCTTGACGCACAAGCAACAAGTAGGAAAGGGGGGAACGAGGAGTGGATTGATCATTCTGCATCGGCAGGGCCCGGCCCCGCGCATACCTCACCCAGCGTTAGCCCCGACCGGAAACCAGGACGGGACTAAGGAGTGAGGGGCTACGGGGCAAGTTAGGCTCCTGAGTCGCGATGCTCAGGAGTCCCCCTTGACGTTCAAACGGGTTTCCATACCTTGGCTCCGCTCGGGGAGGGGCGCGTGACGACCAGGTCCGAGGAACCTGGCTGGGTGGTGTGTGCTCGGGCGAGGCCTCGGTGTAGCCCCCATGTCCAGCCCCCTCGCGCGGCGCTCCCGAGGGAAGGCATTGCGATGGTGCGGACACTGAGCTCTGGGCTCCCTGAGGTTGGTACGACCATAGGCCGCCCTTAGTTGTTTATCACCAGCGTGGAGCATAGCGCTTCCGTATGTGTACGGGCATAGCCGCTCCTCGGCAGTGTCGTCAGCCAGCGCAGAGCATGGTGCTTCCACTGGTACGTGGGAGGGGGCTCCCCTCTGGGAGGAGCCCCCGGGGCGTGTACAGCCCCGCCCTGACACGTGGCCGGCACGGTAGGGCTATGAGAGGTGTATCTGGGCACTCATGAGCCAGCGCGGGACTCACGAGGCCCTACCTCGAGGCAGGTTGTGCCTGGCTATGGGCCTTTATCAATGGTGTGCTCCTAAAGGGTGGTTAGAATGCAAATGCTCTACGTCCTCAGGTCCCGGCCCTCGAGTGAGCTCAGCCGCCGCTGGTATGACAGGTCGCGATGCCGTGGGTCAAGGCCAGGGGTGAGGGCTGGAGAGCCAGTAATAGCCCATGAGTCGCGATGCTCAGGTACCCCCTTTTAACGTGCAAGCGCTTTGCATGAAGGCGGAGAAGTCCGCGATAAGCAATAGGCAACAATTAAGCGCGAAAGAGCAAATTCATTTTAAGTAAATGCGGGAAAAGCAAACGCCGCTAGGCCAGGCCCGAGCAGCTCGGGGATGATGCAGCCCGAGGGGCGCCCCCAACAAGGTAAGTAAAGAGCATAAGCAAAATGGATACATGCCGCAGGGACGGACCCACGCGACCTGGGAATGATGCGGCCCTGTGGGCGCTCCCAGCTAAAAACGGGACTTAGAAAGATGTCACCTGGTGCCGTTGAAGATGAAGTGATGCTGAAGAAGCGGGCGATGTGCGATGAAGATGTCGATCCTCACGAGCCCCCAGGCCCAGGAGCCTCGGGAGGCTCCAGGGGAAATGGTGTGTTTCCGAGGGCATTCTCCATCTCCGCCAGGACCGCACCATGCCTGACCTCCTGAGCCTCCAGAATGATCCTCAGCAAGCGCTAATGGGCGGCGACCGTGTTCGGCAGGCCGAAAGGCATGCGAACATAGCTGTGAGGTGGACCCTTGCAACACCCCACGCGCGAAGGCCAGAGGCGCTCCTGAGATGCGGCTCGGTTGAGCCCTGCCATGTCAACGCAGATGCGCAGCCCACCATCCTCGCCTGGATGTGGGGCCATGGCGGGCAAGCGGCGGCTGCCTCGCATGACTCTCAACTCCTGTAGCTCCTCAGTGTTGTTTGCGATGAACTCCTAAGGGTTTGGTCTTCCTTGCCTTGTACCTTCCTGAGGGAAACATGCCTAGAAGCACCCCTCCAAGTGGTTCCCGAGCGCCTCCCTCGTGACCTCAGCAAGGTCGGTGGCTCTCCAAGAAAGAGCCCCCGAGCCCTGCCTAAGGAGGGCGCCGGGCGCGCCTTCCTATGTGAGAGAGGGTGGCGCCCCCTGATTGGGCGCAGATCCTGACCCAACACCTCCGGAGGCGCCTGCCTCCTTATGGCTTAGGCCAGGCGAAACCTTCTTCTTCTTGGGGGTCGCCTCGGGAAGTCTTCCGCTTCTGTGGTCCGGGTCTTCGATTGCTGCGGCTTGGAACGCGCGCTCGAGTGAACACACTGCGTCCCTTTCTTCATAGGGTACAGTGATGATTCCACCGCTTCCTGCCATCTTGAGGACATTGTATCCATGGTGAGTCACTGCCATGAACTTGGCCAGGGCTGGGTACCCGACAATGGCGTTGTATGGCAGACGGATGTGGGCGATGTCGAAGTCGATGAGCTCGGTGCGGTAGTTGTTGCGCTGCCCGAAGGTGACCGGAAGGCGAACCTGCCCTATCAGAACAGTGGAACCATCAGTGACTCCTGAGAATGGCTTGGTTGGCTGAAGCTGATCGTACGGCACTTGGAGATTGTCGAACGTCTAGACGGACAGGACATTGAGTCCTGCTCCGCCGTCAATGATGGTCCTGGTGACCTGCACGTTGCTGATGACTGGGGAGCAAAGCATCGGGAGGACTCCGGCCGTTGCCGCGCACTTGAGCTGATCCGCTGAGCAGAACTTGATAGCGCACGCAAACCACCTGAGAGGGCGCGTGGCCTCAAGCTTGGGGAGGACTGCATTCACCTCGCGAGCAAACTGCTTGAAAATGCGCTGTGAGGCTGGGGCCTGCGCGCCACCCAAGATGAAACGATTACCCGCGACTCCTGGAAGCCCCCAGCTCCCTCGTCTTGATGTTGGTCTTTGTTCCTCCTTGGCGGTGGCGGCAGAGGAGGAAGGCCTGCATTGCCGTACGGGCGATCCTCACAAGGCTGATCTCTCCAGCCTCCCTCACGAGGCTGGTCCTGCCAGCGATCCTCGCGAGGTCGGTCATGCCACCCTTGGCGAGGGCCATGGTCTTCCCATCGTCCGCCACCTCTTCCTCCTCCTCCTCAGCCATAGCCCCTGTCGTTGCGCTCGAGGCGTCGGCCGACACGTCCATCTCTCATGACCCTGAGCTCTTGACATTCGTTGGTGTTGTGGGTCTGGAGGTCGTGGTACACGCAGTACCGGCTGCCCTTGGATGACTCAGGCTGATCCCTGCCTCACTTGGTGTCTGGTTGCGCTGCAATCACGGCAGCTCCCTTGCGCTTCACGTCCTTGGCCTTGGGCTTCTTCTCTTCTGGGTCGGCAGCCAGGAGTTCGAGGAGGGAAAGGCACCCTTCCTCAGCCCTGGCGCACTTGGTCGCCAAGTTGAAAAGCTCCAGGGATGTGCACAGGTCTTCATGGATTGCTAGCTCCTCCTTCATCTTGCTGTCGCGTACGCCATCGGAGAAGGCTGAGATGATGGCTTCTTCAGTCACCTTGGGGATCTTGAGGCGAGCGTTGTTGAAGCGCTGGACGTATTTCTTCAGGGTTTCCCCTGGCTGCTGCTTGATGCGGCGCAGATCGCTCACGGGCGGGGGCTGGTCACGAGTGCCCTGGAAGTTGGCGATGAAGCGAGTGTGCATCTCGTCCCAGGAGGAGATTGTGCTAGGAGCCAGGTTCAGGAGCTAGGTGCGGGCCCCGTCCTTGAGCGCCATGGGAAACCAGTTCGCCATGACCCTTTCGTCTCCATTGGCGGCTTCGATGCATAGCTCGTAGAGCTGTAGGAACTCCGCGGGGTCTGTCGTGCGATCGTAGCGAGGGGGCAGGTCAGGCTTCAATTTTCCTGGCCATGCGACACCGCGTAGCTCGGGGGTGAGGGCGCGGTAGCCTGCCGTGGCCACCGGTGCCTTTTGCTGGTGCTGGGCTTGTTCCCGGGGATTACCGCCCGCCGCCACTTGGAGCAGCGCGGGGTCTTGGCATGGAGGTGCAGGGACACGATCTTGGCGCGCCGGCGCTGGGAGCGCGCGAGCACCTTCTTGGGGACGAGGGATCTCTTGGCAGCTCCTTTCTTGCTGCGCAGGCACCGGACGCGGAGGGTCTCGCCCTGGGGCTGCGTGCCTTGGAGCCAGGGCGCCTTCTTGGGGAGGAGGTGGTGGAGGCGCCTCCTGATCCCCGCCTCCTGCGCGGAATGGATGGCGAGGCAGCAAGAGGGACAGCAAGGGGGATCCCCCTACGGCGCTGACGAGCTCGGTGATGCGGGCGAGCCAGTCCTTGTAGAGGTCGTCGACGGGGCGGTGGTGTAAGATCTCTCTTGCCAGGAGCAGCACGGCGTGCGCGTCGGTGGGGGCGCGACGGGCGTGGGACGATGAAGCGGCTAGAGTCAGCGACGGTGTGGCGGTGCGGCCCTCCCGCCGTACCGAAGGATGCTGGGACGAGGCGTGCTGCTCGTTCCCCACCGGGACGGTGGCGGCAGGCGACGGGGAACGACGAGGACGTCCGCCAATGGGCGCCGTCTGGGCGACGAGGGTGGCGAGAGCAGCTCGGCGCGAGCCCGACGAGCGTCAGCCATGGACACGACGGAATATCGCACGCGAACAGCGGAAGAAAGATTCTGGCGCAACCCTACCTGGCGCGCCAAATGTCGGATTTCGGGTTCCGGCAGACCCTTCAGGTTCGAACAGTGGGGTGCGCGCGGGGATCTCTCCCCTACCGATCTACGTCCAATGTCCTCGCGTGATTTGGGCTGGAAAACAACAAACAACACAAGGGACACAAGGTTTATACTGGTTCGGGCCACCGTTGTGGTGTAATACCCTACTCCAGTGTGTGGTGTGGTGGATTGCCTCAGGGGCTGCTGATGAACAGTACAAGGGAAGAACAGCCTCGCGAGAGGTGTTCTTGAGCTGGAGTGATGAACTGCTAGGGTGAATTCAGTCGCCTCTCCCTCTCTCTCTCTCTCTCTCTCTCTGCTAGGGCTCTACCAGATTTCTAGATGTCCCTCTACTCTGTGTGGCTAGTTCTACTTATAGAGGCCCTGGGCCTCTCCCCAAATAATGAGCGGGAAGGGCGCCAACAATTGGCCATTTTGAAGGGGAACATCTAGTACAAGTTATCCTGACCAAAGGTGGTCTTCGGCTGCCAAAAGCACTGGTGATGATGCCGTCTTGGGCTCCACGGTGACCTCCGTCCTGCCGCTCTGCTGGTCTTGGTCTCGTTGCACCGAATGGTAACCTTTGCCTGATGCCTTGGCCGGTGCTTGCCCCCTTTGCACCAAAGGAGAAACAAGGACACTGCACAGGCCAGCGCCCACCTGGTGCCCGCCTGGTCTCGATCGTCATGGCTTGCGTCACGGGCTCCTCGCGAGGTACCCCTACCTTGATCTCTCCGCCTCCTCGCAAGCCTACCTGATGAGGCTGCCTCTGAGGAAGCTTCCGGTCGTTCGCCCCGCGAGGCTTGGCCCCTCGCGAGGGTCTTGAGCTTGAGCTGATGAAGATGGGCCGCGCTGGGCCCCCACTTGAGCCACGTTGCAGGCCGCGGGCAGGCAAGTTTGGGGACCCCCGTTCCCAGAATGCCGACAGCTCCTTCTTGATTTCTACCTCCACAACTTTTAGCATCGCGAAGAGCTTGGGAATTGTCTTATCCATCCCTTGCATATTATAGTTCATCACGAAGCCTTTATAGCTTGGTGGCAGTGATCGAAGAACTCTGTCAATGACACTATCATCAGGAAGATTAACTCCCAGTTGTGTCAAGTGGTTGTGGTACCCAGACATTCAGAGTATATGTTCACTGACAGAACTATTCTCCTCCATCTTGCAGATGTAGAACTTATTGGAGACTTCATATCTCTCAATCCGAGCATTTGCTTGAAATATTAACTTCAACTCCTGGAACATTTCATATGCTCCATGACGTTCAAAACGTCGTTGAAGTCCCGATTCTAAGCCGTAAAGCATGGCACACTGAACTACCAAGTAGTCATCAGTTTTGCTCTGCCAGAGTTCATAACATCTGGTGTTGCTCCTGTAGCGGGCTTTGCACCTAGCGGTGCTTCCAGGACGTAATTCTTATGTGTAGCAATGAGGATAATCCTCAAGTTACGAACCTAGTCCGTGTAGTTGATACCATCATCTTTCAACTTAGCTTTCTCTAGGAACGCATTAAAATTCAACGGAACAACAACACATGCCATTTATCTACAACAACATAGACATGCAAAATACTACTCCTACTTACGAACTCCCACTTAGATAGACATCCCTCTAGTCAAGTTTAATTAATCATATTACTTACGAACTCCCACTTAGATAGACATCCCTCTAGTCATCTAAATGATCACGTGATCCATATCAACTAAACCATGTCCGATCATCACATGAGATGGAGTTGTTTTCAATGGTGAACATCACTATGTTGATCATATCTACTATATGATTCACGCTCCACCTTTCGGTCTCAGTGTTTCGAGGCCATATCTGCATATGCTAGGCTCGTCAAGTTTAACCCGAGTATTCTCCTTGTGCAAAACTGGCTTGCACCCGTTGTACGTGAATGTAGAGCTTATCACACCCGATCATCACGTGGTATCTCGGCACAATGAACTGTAGCAACAGTGCATACTCAGGGAGAACACTTATACCTTGAAATTTAGTGAGAGATCATCTTATAATGCTACCGCCGTACTAAGAAAAATAAGATGCATAAACCCTAACTATTGCTTCCACGACTATCGCCACTGCTTTTGATCCCCATCATCTTGTGCCTTTGATCCCCATCTCCAAAGCACTGTCATGATCACCATCGTCACCGGCTTGACACCTTGATCTCCATCGTAGCATCATTGTCGTCTCGCTAGCTATTGCTTCCACGACTATCGCCACTGCTTAGTGATAAAGTAAAGCAATTACATGGCGATTGCAATTCATACAATAAAGCGACAACCATATGGCTCCTGCCAGTTGCCGATAACTGTGTTACAAAACATGATCATCTCATACAATAATTTATATAATCACGTCTTGACCATATCACATCACAACATGCCCTGCAAAACAAGTTAGACGTACTCTACTTTGTTGTTGCAAGTTTTACGTGGATGCTACGGGCTTTAGCAAGAATCGTTCTTACCTACGCATCAAAACCACAATGTGGTATAGTGATTGCCTTTTGATCTTCAGAAAGAACCATGTTCATTAAATCCGATTCAACTAAAGTTGGAGAAATAGACATCCGCCAGCCACCTGTGTGCAAAGCACGTCGGTAGAACCAGTCTCATGAACGCGGTCATGTAATGTTGGTCCGGGCTGCTTCATCCAACAATACTGCCGAATCAAGAAACAAATAGTTACGACAAGCAATATGTATATACCCACGCCCACAACTCCTTTGTATTCTACTCATGCATATAACATCTACGCATAGACCTGGCTCTGATACCACTATTGGGAACACAGTATTTTTGTAGCGACCAGACCTCAAACAGCCCGATCTCTATGCATCAGTGTCATCCCTGGATCGGTAATGCTGACACGCACAGTACTCGAGGATTTATAACAGAGTAGCAATCGCACAATTATTACATTGAATGTCTCAAAAGAGAACTTATTACAATAAATATGGCTTAAGGCCATCTAATACGTTAACAGCGGAAGGCTTGGAAGATAAAGTGATTCCATCAACTCCAACGGCATCACTGAGTGAAAGACCACGACCTAAGGCTCCTTACTCGTCGTCTGAAAAGTCTGCAACATGATACGTTGCAGCCCGAAATAGGTCAGCACATGGAATATGCTGGCAATGTAACACAAGAGAGTAATGAACAGAATAATGCTATCACTACATGCATATATGGCTGGTGGAGGCTGTATGGTTAATATGTTTTGTGAAAAGCCAATTTTTCCCTACAACAAAGGAATATATTTTATTTAACTACAAAGTTTGTTGAAAAACATTGAGAATGGTAAACCCCATCTCAATCCCAATTAAAAGTAATTAATAACCCAACCAAATTTATATTGAGGGTGATGAGATCCACACGATAATCCAAGAACCAGATACTCAAGATGTCCATAACCAGGGACACGGCTAACCATGATTAGTTTATACACTCTGCAGAGGTTTGTGCACTTTTCCCCACAAGACTCGATCTCCTCCGTTGGATTTCTCGCACTACATAATGTTTGAGAAACGGTTGACTGAGACACAGTCTTTCCGAAGAGGTCCCCTTAACTGATAGATAGGCATGTACACCTACAATCCCCTACATCTGCTTGCCCATCATGGAAAGGTTTCCCACAACTTACTCAACTATGCCAGAGCCCATAATGGCATGTGGCTGCACACGGAAGTTTCTAGCATGAATAATCTTATGATCCCTTTGAGCCTGGGTGGCAGTCCATAGGAGAATCACACGGTACCTCGGGATTTCCAAAAATACAGGCAATCACTGGGTTCCTAGGTGCCTCAATCCACCCAAATGTGTATTAAAGTTGCCACCTTAAGTTAACCATTAATTAACAATAGTCACATCTGTCATGAATACACTCAGACCCAAACCATGTCTACGGGCATAACATAGCAATATAAGCAACGTAGAACTAACTCCCAAAGGTTTGATAATAAACAGGTGAATAGGTACTACCTCATCTATTTCCCAAAACCCACAATTTATGCAGATCCTAACCATGCAATTGTTTGAGGATTGATCTAATGCAATAAAACTGGGTAGTAAAGGGGTATGATCAAAGTGTTACTTGCCTTGTTGATGATCTATGAAACCTAGAGACTCGTAGTAGCACGCTTCGCACTCTAGGTACTCTATCGCAATCAAACAAGCATACAATAAGCAATCAAGCAAACATGCATGGTAAAACTCAAATAAGAAGATCTAACCAGAAAGTTCAACTAAAGAACTTCGGTTTGCAAAAAGAATCAAATCAAATGAAGCAACGAAACTCAAACTGCCAAAGAAACAAACTTCGTTTACTAATCTAGACTAAAGTCAAATTTTATAGTAGCAAAAACTTGTTTAAGTTGATTAAACAGAAAGAGGGCTTTGAGATGAAACTCTAGGCGCTTGAATCGCCTGATTCCGATAAACGCGCGAAAAGTTATACTAAAATGAAAATCGGATCAAAAATCGCGATCGAAAAAATATCGCGAAAAATCCAAGAAAAAGAAAAACTGACGAACAGACTATCGAACGAACTTTCGCTATCTGCGGCTAACGGGCGAAAACCATTCGTTAAAACGAACGTACGGACGAACGTCCGCTATATAACTAAACCGAAAAAACCGATCTAATAAAAAAATCGCATCTAGGTTTTTACCGAAAAAACCGAACCGGTCAAAGGAAAACCGGCGGTAGCGAACTCCGGCGTACTCCGGCGAGTCGGCGGCGGGGCGGCGTCGGCGGCAGCGGGTGGCGGCGGCGGGGCGCGGGTGCGGCTATAGGGTTTCGGCCTCGGCGGGCTGGTGGGCTGCGGGGTTGCGCCTCGGAGGCTTTTAAAGGCCCCCCCTGGCGGAGTCCCAGGCCGATATGGCCCAAAGTCGGTTTCCTTTTTTAAAATAATTCCATGTAGAAATACTAAACAAACTCCAAAAATCCTGAAATAAATTTTCCCCATCCTCTAAAAATCTACCGGACAAGGTGAACATTTATTTGGGACTCTAGTGCAATTTTGAAAAACGCATATTTTTCGTAATTCAAATAAAATAGCATTAAAACTCCGAATAAAAATCTTATTTGATTTTAATATTAAATCTCCAATATTTCTTTAGTTTGAGGAAGTCATTTTATCCTATTTCTCTTTTATTTTTATAAAAGAAATATTCGAAGAGAAAATAATTAAAATCAAACGATCCTCTTTTCAAAATTCGAGAAAAACTCAAATATGAAAATAACGAAATTCCCAACTCTCTCCGTAGGTCCTTGAGTTGCATAGAATTTCTAGGATCAAACCATAATGCAATAAAATATGATATGCAATGATGACCTAATGTATAATATTCCAAATTGAAAATTTGGGATGTTACAAACCTACCCCCCTTAAGATGAATCTTGCCCTCGAGATTCGGGTTGGCTAGAAAATAGGTGAGGGTGATCCTTCCGTAGGTCTTCCTCTCGTTCCCAGGTGGCTTCATCTTCGGTATGGTGACTCCACTGAACCTTGCAAAACTTGATAAATTTTTTGCGTGTAACTTGGCTGGCAAACTTGATAATCTTGACTGGTTTTTCCTCGTAGGTCAAATCGATATCCAACTGTATCGCTTCCAGTGGCACTGTATCTCTGAGAGGAATATCGGCCATCTCCGCGTGGCACTTCTTCAATTGAGAAACTTGGAACACATCGTGAACTCCTGACAATCCTTCGGGCAATTCCAACCTGTAAGCAACTTCTCCCATACGTTCCAAAACTTTGTATGGTCCCACAAAACATGGTGCTAACTTTCCCTTAACTCCAAAATGCTTCACTCCTCGAAGTGGGGATACACGAAGATACACTCTGTCACCAACTTCGTAAACTGTCTCCTTGCGTTTAGAATCCGCATAGCTCTTCTGCCTGGATTGGGCTACCTTGAGTCTATCGCGAGTCAGCTTAACCTTCTCTTCAGACTCTTTAATCAAATCTGGTCCAAACAACTGTCGGTCTCCAACTTCATCCCACAACAACGGTGTCCTGCACCTCCTTCGGTACAATGCTTCGAAAGGGGCCATCTTCAAACTGGCTTGATAGCTGTTGTTGTAAGAGAACTCCGCGTAAGGTAAATTGTCATCCCAACTAGATCCATAATCTAGTGCAGAAGCTCTCAACATGTCCTCCAGAATCCGATTGACTCTCTCAGTCTATCCATCCGTCTGCGGGTGAAAGGCTGTACAGAACTCTAGCCTGGTTCCCAAAGTTTCATGTAACTGATTCCAAAACTTTGAGGTAAACTGGGTTCCTCTATCTGATACAATGGTCCTCGTAACTCCATGCAAACATACGATCCTGGCCATGTATATCTTTGCCAACTTAGCACTGGTGTAAGTGGTCTTCACTGGGATGAAATGAGCTACTTTCGTCAAACGATTGACTACAACCCATATCGAGTCATAGCCGGAACGAGTCCTGGGAAATCCCCTGATAAAATTCATGCCTAGCTTATCCCACTTCCATTCGGGTATCGGCAATGGTTGTAGCAATCCAGCTGGCTTCTGATGTTCTGCCTTCACTCTCTGACATACATCACAAACTGCTACATACTCCGCAATATCCTTCTTCATTCTGGCCCACCAAAATCTATCCTTCAAATCCAGATACATCTTGGTATTTCCTGGGTGAATCGAATATGGCGAATCATGGGCCTCCTGCAAAATCAGCTTCCTGATCTCTTGATCATTTGGAACATATACGCGGTCCTTAAACCATAAGGTATCGTGCTCATCCTCATGAAATCCCTTGGCTTTTCCTTTGCTCATCCTTTCCTTTATCTCGGGAATCTCCTTGTCCGTCTTCTGAGCCTCTTTGATCTTATCCATCAAAGTAGACTGAATCTCCAATGCTGCTACATAACCTCTTGGAACTATCTCCAAACATAGCTCGCGAAGATTCTCTGCTAACTCCTTGGGTAACTCTCCGGTCATGAGTGTATTGACATGACTCTTGCGGCTCAACGCATCGGCTACTACGTTAGCCTTTCCGAGGTGATATTGTAACTTCATATCATAATCCTTAATGAGTTCCAACCATCTCCTCTACCTGAGATTCAACTCCTTCTGCATGAAGATATACTTCAAACTCTTGTGATCCGTGTATACCTCACAATGGTTTCCGATGAGAAAATGTCTCCAAGTCTTCAATGCATGCACAACGGCTGCTAATTCCAAATCATAGCATAATTTAACTCATGGGGTTTAAGCTGTCGTGAGGCATATGAAACAAATCTTCCTTCCTGCATAAGCACTGCTCCAAGTCCTCGACGATAAGCGTCACAGTACACTTCATAATCCTTGCGTTGATCTGGCAGGATCAACACTGGTGATGTAACCAAGCATTTCTTCAACTCCTAAAAATTGGTCTCACATTCCTTAGTCCATTTGAACTGGGTGTCCTTCTTTAATAACTCTGTCATAGGCTTTGCAATCTTCGAAAAATTCTCACTGAACCTCCGATAGTATCCTGTGAGTCCAAGAAAACTCCGGATCTCTCCAACTGACGTGGGTGCCTCCCAATTTGTCACAGTGGCGACTTTGGCGGGGTCTACCGCTATTCCTTCTCCGGATATAACATGTCCAAGGAATCCAACTTCCTTCAACCAAAACTCACACTTGCTGAACTTGGTGTATAGCTGATGTTCTCTAAGCTTCCCAAGTACTAATCGCAAATGCTCTTTATGCTCCTCTTCATTTTTCGAGTAGACTAGAATATCATCAATGAACACCACAACGAACTTATCCAAAAACTCCATAAACACCTTGTTCATCATCTTCATGAAATAGGCAGGTGTGTTAGTCAGGCCAAATGACATAACGGTATACTCATATAGCCCGTACCTTGTGCTAAAAGTTGTCTTAGGTATATCCTGCTCTCGAATCTTCAGCTGGTGGTACCCTGATCGCAGATCGATCTTGGAAAACACCTTAGCTCCTTGTAGCTGATCAAAAAAATCATTGATCATTGGTAGTGGGTACTTGTTCTTGATCGTCACCTCATTCAATCATCGATAATCAAAAACCATCCTCAATGATCCATCCTTCTTCTCCACTAGAAGTACTGGTGATCCCCAAGGTGACGAGCTTGGGCAAATATATCCTTTATCCAATAACTCCTTAGTCTGCTTCTTAATTTCCTCTAAATCATGTGCGGGCATCCTGTATGGTCTTTTAGATATTGGCCCTGTGCCTGGCAAAAGCTCAATCAAAAACTTGATGTCTCTATTTGATGGCATGCCTGGCAACTCTTCTGGAAATACATCCGGGGAATCCCTCACCACTGGTACTTCCTCCGGTACAACTCCTGATAAGGAATTTACTTTAGTCCTAATCGGCACATGCCGGCATACATACTTGATCCTTCTTCCTTCTAGGGTGGTGAGCAAAATTGACTTACTGGCGCAATCGATGTTTCCTCCATAGATCGATAGCCAATCCATACCCAGAATCACATCCAAACCTTGTGATTCCAAAATTATCAGATCTGAGGGGAAAGCATGCCTACCTATGGTCAATGGCATCTGAAAAGATCCTTGGCTTGCCATATACTCTGCTCCTGGCGAGCTCACTAACATAGGTGTACTAAGATCTTTGGTGGGCAGCTTATACTTATCCACAAATCCCTTGATATGTATGAATGCGATGCACCAGTATCAAAAAGAACGACTGCAGTAAATGACTTAACCAAAAACTTACCTATTACTACATCTGGCTGGGCTTCAATCTCCTCCACGTTAACGTGGTTCACTTGTCCCCTGTTGAAAGGGTTGGGCTTTTTCCCAGAACTTCCATTGCCGTTTCCATTCTTTGCTTCAGGGCATTCATTGGCGCAATGTCTGGTCTTCTGGCACTTGTAGCAAGTAACGTGGCTTAGATCCTTCTTGGCGGGGGTTGCTGGGTTGGAACAATTCTGTCCATTGCTTCCTCCATTACCATTTCCGCTCTTGGAGCCACTATGGTTGTGCGAACTTCCTCTAGTGTGATTGTGACCTCCATGGTTATGCTGTAGGGGTCCTCCTGAGTTCAGGGTGAAACGGGGTCTCTGTTGAGCTCCATAATTATACTTTCCTTGTCCATACTTCCTCTTGCGGTTGTCAATCTGCTCCTGCTTCCCTTCAAGCATGAGAGCTCTATCTACCAACCGTTGGTAGTTATTAAGGGTTGCCACCATCAACTCCATGCTCAGCTCATCATTCAGTCCTTCCAGAAACTTCTCCTGTTTAGCTGCATCTGTAGCAACGTCGTCTGGGGCATAACGTGCTAGCTTGCTAAAGTCATCCACATACTGGCCGATGGTGCGTCCTCCTTGCCATAAGTTGCGGAACTCACACTTCTTCATGGCCATAGCTCCTGCTGATACATGCGTAGTGCGAAAAGCCTGTTGGAACTGGTCCCATGTAACATTGGCTATAGGATAGGTGACAGTGTAATTCTCCCACCATGAGGCTGCTGGTCCATCCAATTGGTGCGCGGAAAAATGCACCTTCTTAGCATCTGTGCATCCTGCAGTGGTTAACTCCCTTCCAATCCTGCGGATCCAATCATCTGCCACTATCGGCTCAGTGCTACTAGAAAACACCGGCGGCTGCAACCTCAGAAAACGGGCTAAGTTGTCAACTGGGGTGGTGGTGGTGGGTTGTTGTCGTTGTTGTTGTTGCCTTGGTTCTGAACTAACAACTGCATTAAGGTATTCTGCTACTGGATCAACTGAGTGAGCTCTGGTGGAAAGGTAAATCCGGGGTCACGTCTCGGAGGCATCTAAGGGTTTAGAGGGAAGAGAAATAGAATATAATGAGGTCTAGTGAGAAAACACTACCCATATGCACATAAGACAAACACAATCATATCACTCAATCAATCAAGCAAGGGCATACGATCGGTCTAGAACTATCATTACAAAAGTGCTCGGACTATACTATATACATGGTGGAATACTACTACTGATATGGTGGTCGACTAGAAAAATTGATCGGTGGAAGACTCCATAATATCTGCTCCAGCTTCATCAACATAGTCATCATCGCTATCGTCGGGGTCTGAATCGGTGTCGTCAATGATGATGTAGTTCTCCGGGCAAGTGGAATCGTCGTCTTCTCCTTCTGGCGTGGGGTCTCCATGAATACTCCTAGCTTCCTTGTCAGATCATCATTCATCTCTACTAGTATCGTCATTTCCTCCTCGTATCCATCGCGTGTAGACTTGAGTTCTTCCTCCAGCTCCGTGATCCTAGTCATTGCTACCTCTTGAGCACTGCGTTGGATTTCCCCGAAGAGGAGAGGATGATGCAGCAAAGTAGTGTAAGTATTTCCCTTAGTTTTTGAGAACCAAGGTATCAATCCAGTAGGAGGCTACACGCGAGTCCCTCGTACCAACACAAAAACAATAACACAACGCAACCAACGTGCTTAGGGTTGTCAATCCCTTCACCGTCACTTACGAAAATGAGATCTGATAGAGATGATAAATAATATTTTTGGTATTTTTGGTATAGAGATGAAAAGTGAAAAGTAAAAGGCAAAGTAAAAAAGCAAAGCAATAATAAAGTGATGGAGATTGATATGATGAGAAAGAGACCTGGGGGGCCATATGTTTCACTAGTGGCTTCTCTCAAGAGCATAAATATTCTACGATGGGTGAACAAATTACTGTTGAGCAATTGACAGAATTGAGCATAGTTATGAGAATATCTAGGTATGATCATGTATATAGGCATCACGTCCGAGACAAGTAGACCGACTCCTGCCTGCATCTACTACTATTACTCCACTCATCGACCACTATCTAGCATGCATCTAGAGTATTAAGTTAAAAACAGAGTAACGCCTTAAGCAAGATGACATGATGTAGAGGGATAGTTTCATGCAATATGATAAAAAACCCATCTTGTTATCCTCGATGGCAACAATACAATACATGCCTTGCTGCCCCTTCTGTCACTGGGAAAGGACACCGCAAGATCGAACCCAAAGCTAAGCACTTCTCCCATGACAAGAACAACCAATCTAGTAGGCCAAACCAAACTGATAATTTGAAGAGACTTGCAAAGATAACCAATCATACATAAAAGAATTCAGAGAAGATTCAAATATTATTCATAGATAGATTGGATCATAAACCCACAATTGATCGGTCTCAACAAACACACCGCAAAAAGAAGATTACATCGAATAGATCTCCACGAGAGAGGGGGAGAACATTGTATTGAGATCCAAAAAGAGAGAAGAAGCCATCTAGCTACTAACTATGGACCCGTAGGTCTGAAGTAAACTACTCACACTTCATCGGAGAGGCTTGGATGATGATGTAGAAGCCCTCCGTGATCGATGCCCCCTCCGGCGGAGCTCCGGAACAGGCCCCAAGATGGGATCTCGTGGATACAGAAAGTTGCTGCGGTGGAATTAGGTTTTTGGCTCCGTATCTGATCGTTTGGGGGTACGAAGGTATATATAGGAGGAAGGAGTACATCAGTGGAGCTTCGAGGGGCTCACAAGGCAGGGGGCGCGCCCTAGGGGGTGCCCTCCACCCTCGTGACCGCCCCGTGGCTTTCTTGACGGAGGGTCCAAGTCTCCTAGGTCTTATCTGATGAGAAAATCGCGTTCCCGAAGGTTTCATTCCGTTTGGACTCCATTTGATATTCTGTTTCTCCAAAACACTGAAATAGGCAAAAAAACAGCAATTCTGGGCTGGGCCTCCGGTTAATAGGTTAGTCCCAAATATAATATAAAAGTGAAAAATAAAGCCCAATATAGTCCAAAACAGTAGGTAATATAGCATGGAGCAGTCAAAAATTATAGATACGTTGGAGACGTATCAAGCATCCCCAAGCTTAATTCCTGCTCGTCCTCGAGCAGGTAAATGATAAAAACAGAATTTTTTATGTGAAGTGCTACTTGGCATAATTTCAATGTAAATCTTCTTAATTGTGGTATGAATATTCAGATCCAAAAAGATTCAAGACAAAAGTTCATGTTGACATAAAAATAATAATACTTCAAGCATACTAACAAAGCAATTATGTCTTCTCAAAATAACATGGCCAAAGAAAGCTATCCCTACAAAATCATATAGTCTGGCTATGCTCTATCTTCACCACACAAAGTATTTAAATCATGCACAACCCCGATGACAAGCCAAGCAATTGTTTCATACTTTTGACATTTTCAAAACTTTTTCGATCTTCACGCAATACATGAGCGTGAGCCATGGATATAACACTATATGTGGAATAGAATGGTGGTTTTGGAGAAGACAAAAAGAGGGGAAGATAGTCTCACATCAACTAGGCGTATCTACGAGCTATGGAGATGCCCATCAATAGATATCAATGTGAGCGAGTAGGGATTGCCATGCAACGGATGCACTAGAGCTATAAGTATATGAAAGCTCAACAAAGGAAACTAAGTGGGTGTGCATCCAACTCACTTGCTCATGAAGACCTAGGGCATTTTGAGGAAGCCCATCATCGGAATATACAAGCCAAGTTCTATAATGAAAAATTCCCACTAGTATGTGAAAGTGACAGAATGAGAGACTCTCTATGATGAAGATCATGGTGCTACTTTGAAGGACAAGTGTGGTAAAAGGATAGTAACATTGTCCCTTCTCTCTTTTTCTCTCATTTTTTGGGCCTTCTCTTTTTTATGGCCTCTTTTCTTTTATTTTTCGTCCGGAGTCTCATCCCGACTTGTGGGGGAATCATAGTCTCCCTCATCCTTTCCTCACTTGGGACAATGCTCTAAAAATGATGATCATCACACTTTTTATTTTTCTTACAACTCAATACTTAGAACAAAATATGACTCTATATGAATGCCTCCGGTGGTGTACCGGGATATGCAATGAATCAAGAGTGACATGTATGAAAGAATTATGAACGGTGGCTTTGCCACAAATACGATGTCAACTACATGATCATGCTAGCAATATGACAATGATGGAGCGTGTCATAATGAACGGAACGGTGGAAAGTTGCATGGCAATATATCTCGGAATGGCTATGGAAATGCCATGATAGGTAGGTATGGTGGCTGTTTTGAGGAAGGTATTTGGTGGGTGTATGATACCGGCGAAAAGTGTGCGGTATTAGAGAGACTAGCAATGGTGGAAGGAAGGAAAGTGTGTATAATCTATGGACTCAACATTAGTCATAAAGAACTCATATACTTATTGCAAAAATCTAGAAGTTATCAAAGCAAAGTATTACACGCATGCTCCTAAGGGGATAGATTGGTAGGAAAAGACCATCGCTCGTCCCCGACCGCCACTCATAAGGAAGACAATCAATAAATAAATCATGCTCCGACTTCATCACATAACGGTTCATCATATGTACATGCTACAGGGATCACAAACTTTAACACAAGCATTTCTCAAATTCACAACTACTCAACTAGCATGACTCTAATATCACCATCCTCATATCTCAAAACAATTATCAAGCATCAATTTTTTTCTTAGTATTCAACGCACTCGAAAGAAAGTTTTACAAATCTTGAATACCAAGCATATTATTATTAAGCAAATTACCATGCTATTAAGACTCTCAAAATAATCTAAGTGAAGCATGAGAGATCAATAGTTTCTATAAAACAAATCCACCACCGTGCTCTGAAAGATATAAGTGAAGTGCTAGAGCAAAGCTATAAAACTCAAAAGATATAAGTGAAGTACTAGAGGAAAACTATAGAGCTCAAAAGATATAAGTGAAGCATATAGAGTATTCTATCAAATTCAAAATTATGTATGACTCTCTGAAAAGGTGTGTACAGCAAGGATGATAGTGGTAGACTAACAAGCAAAGACTCAAATCATAAAAGGCGCTCCAAGCAAAACACATATCATGTGGTGAATAAAAATATATCTCCAAGTAAAGTTACCGATAGAAGTAGACGAAAGCGGGGATGCCTTCCGGGGCATCCCCAAGCTTTGGCTTTTAGGTGTCCTTATATTATATTGGGGGTGCCATGGGCATCCCCAAGCTTAGGCTCTTTCCACTCCTTGTTCCATAATCCATCAAATCTTTACCCAAAACTTGAAAACTTCACAACACAAAACTTAAAGTAGAAAACTTGTGAGCTCCGTTAGCGAAAGAAAACAAAAAGACCACTTCAAGGTACTATAATGAACTAATTCTTTATTTATATAGGTGTTAAACCTACTGTATTACAACTTCTCTATGGTTTATAAACTATTTTACTAGCCATAGATTCATCAAAATAAGCAAACAACACACGAAAAACAGAATCTGTCAAAAACAGAACAGTCTGTAGTAATCTGTGGCTAGACGAGACAAGTAGACTGACTCCTGCCTGCATCTACTACTATTACTCCACTCATCAACCGCTATCCAGCATGCATCTAAAGTAGTAAGTTAAAAACAGAGTAACGCCTTAAGCAAGATGACATGATGTAGAGGGATAGTTTCATGAAATATGATAAAAACCCCATCTTGTTATCCTCGATGGCAAGAATACAATACCTGTCTTGCTGCCCCTTCTGTCACTGGGAAAGGACACCGCAAGATCGAACCCAAAGCTAAGAACTTCTCCCATGGCAAGAACAACCAATCTTGTAGGCCAAACCAAACTGATAATTCAAAGAGACTTGCAAAGATAACCAATCATACATAAAAGAATTCAGAGAAGATTCAAATATTATTCATAGATAGACTGGATCATAAACCCACAATTCATCGGTCTCAACAAACACACCATAAAAAGAAGATTACATCGAATAGATCTCCACGAGAGAGGGGGAGAACATTGTATTGAGATCCAAAAAGAGAGAAGAAGCCATCTAGCTACTAACTATGGACCCGTAGGTCTGAAGTAAACTACTCACACTTCATCGGAGAGGCTTGGATGATGATGTATAAGCCCTCCGTGATTGATGCCCCCTCCGGCGGAGCTCCGGAACAGGCCCCAAGATGGGATCTTGTGGATACAGAAAGTTGCGGTGGTGGAATTAGGTTTTTGGCTCCGTATCTGATCATTTGGGGGTACGTAGGTATATATAGGAGGAAGGAGTACGTCGGTGGAGCTTCGAGGGGCCCACGAGGTAGGGGGCGCGCCCTAGGGGGGCGCCCTCCACCCTCGTGGCTTTCTTGACGGAGGGTTCAAGTCTCCTGGGTCTTATCTGATGAGAAAATCGCGTTCCTGAAGGTTTCATTCCGTTTGGACTCCGTTTGATATTTTGTTTCTCCGAAACACTAAAATAGGCAAAAACATCAATTCTGGGCTGGGCCTCCGGTTAATAGGTTAGTCCCAAAAATAATAAAAAAGTGGAAAATAAAGCCCAATATAGTCAAAAAAGTAGGTAATATAGCATGGAGCAATCAAAAATTATAAATACATTGGAGACGTATCAATCATCGCCTTCTTCAGATCTATCATGCCTGCGCACATATGGTTCTCCTGGCGACGAATATGCTGGTTTAACTCCTGGATGAAAGCAACAATGGATCTATCCTTCCTGGTGTTAATTATCTCCCATTGTTCATCTCGGCGCCAACAAATCTGGTAGATAGTATCCTTGAGATCCTTGTGGTAAACTTCTCCAATGCGTCCCATGGTGATGTGGGCTGCCATACTCTTTCCTAGACTCCAGGTTGGTGCATCAAAGGAAAACTCTATGGGCTCAGTGACTGGCGTAAATGTCCTTCCTAGAACTTGAACTTGAATCATCCAATGCTCCTCTTCTGGTAAAGTGGCGTTGTAAGTCCCGCTGAAGCTTGGTATTCCGATATCCAGGTACCTAGAGACTTCCTTCAAGTGTCGTCCAAAGTGTGTTTCTTCATCCGGTTGTGCAATTGTTCCTTGTGCCCGCCATCCTAAAGAGTAGAAAATGGAGAGGAGTCAGAAATGAGAAGAGAGTAGTGATCTAGGGCTTTAGCTTAGTGGTCATGTCCTACAGTCAGTGTGTGCTCTGATACCATCTTGTAGCAACCAGACCTCAAATAGTTCGATCTCCGTGCATCAATGTCATCCCTGGATCAGTAATGCTGACACACACAGTACTTGAGGATTTATAACAGAGTAGCAATCACACACTTATTACATCGAATGTCTCAAAAGAGAACTTATTACAATAAATATCGCTTAAGGCCATCTAATATGATAACCGCGGAAGGCTTGGAAGATAAATTGAGTCCATCAACTCCAACGGCATCACTGAGTGAAATACCACGACCTAAGGCTCCTTACTCGTCGTCTGAAAAGTCTACAACATGATACGTTGTAGCCCGAAACAGGTCAGCACATGGAATATGCTGGCAATGTAACACAAGAGAGTAATGAACAGAATAATGCTATCACTACATGCATATATGGCTGGTGGAGGCTGTATGGTTAATATGTTTTGCGAAAGGCAATTTTTCCCTACAACAAAGGAATATATTTTATTTAACTACAAAGTTTGTTGAAAAACATTGAGAATGGTAAACCCCATCTCAATCCCAGTTAAAAGTAATTAATAACCCAACCAAATTTATATTAAGGGTGATGAGATCCACATGATAATCCAAGAACTAGATACTCAAGAAGTCCATAACCGGGGACACAGCTAACCATGATTAGTTTATACACTCTGCAGAGGTTTGTGCACTTTTCCCCACAAGACTTGATCTCCTCCGTTGGATTTCTCGCACTACATAATGTTTGAGAAACAGTTGACTGAGATACAGTCTTTCCGAAGAGGTCCCCTTAACCGATAGATAGGCATGTACACCTACAATCCCCTACATCTGCTAGCCCATCATGGAAAGGTTTCCCACAACTTACTCAACTATGCCAGAGCCCATAATGGCATGTGGCTGCACACGGAAGTTTCTAGCATGAATAATCTTATGATCCCTTTGAGCCTGGGTGGCAGTCCATAGGAGAATCACACGGTACCCCGGGATTTCCAAAAATACAGGCAATCACTGGGTTCCCCAGGTGCCTCAATCCACCCAGATGTGTATTAAAGTTGCCACCTTAAGTTAATCATTAATTAACAATACTCACATCTGTCATGAATACACTCAAACCCAAACCACGTCTACGAGCATAGCATAGCAATATAAGCAACGTAGAAGTAACTCCCAAAGGTTTGATAATAACAGGTGAATAGGTACTACCTCATCTACTTCCCAAAACCCACAATTTATGCAGATCCTAACCATGCAATTGTTTGAGGATTGATCTAATGCAATAAAAGTGGGTAGTAAAGGGGTATGATCAAAGTGTTACTTGCATTGTTGATGATCTGTGAAACCTAGAGACTCGTAGTAGCACGCTTCACACTCTAGGTACTCTATCCCAATCAAACAAGCATACAATAAGCAATCAAGCAAAGATGCACGGGTAAAACTCAAATAAGAAGATCTAACCAGAAAGTTCAACTAAAGAACTCTGGTTTGCAAAAAGAATCAAATCAAATGATGCAACGAAACTCAAACTATGAAAGAAACAAGCTTTGTTTACTAATCTGGACTAAAGTCATATTTTACAGTAGCAAAAACTTGTTTAAGTTGATTAAATAGAAAGAGGGCTTCGAGACGAAACTCTAGGCGCTTGAATCGCCTGATTTCGATAAACGAGCGAAAATTTATACTAAAACGAAAATCGGATCAGAAATCGCGATCGAAAATATAGTGAAAACCCGAGAAAAGGAAAAACTGATGAACAGACTAACGAACGAACGTTCGCTATCTGCGGCTAACGGGTGAAAACCGTTTGTTAAAACGAACGTATGGACGAACGTCCGCTATATAACTAAACCGAAAAAATAAAACCGATCTAATAAAAAATCGCATCTAGGTTTTTACCGAAAAAACTGAACCGGTCAAAGGAAAACCGGCGGCGGCGGTAACGAACTCCAGCGACGGCGGCGAGGTGGCGAGGCGGCGGCGCGGCTCCGGTGAGTCGGCGGCGGGGCGGTGCGGCGGCAGCGGGGCGCGACTAGGGTTTCGGCCTCGGCGGGCTGGAGGGCTGCGGGGCTGCGCCTCATCGGCTTTTAAAGCCTCCCCCGGGCGGAGTTCCGGGCGGATATGGCCCAAAGTCGGTTTCCCCTTTTAAAAAATATTCCACGCAGAAAAATGAATAAAAGAAATACTAAACGGACTCCAAAAATCCTAAAATAAATTTTCCCCGTCCTCTAAAAATCTACCGGACAAGGTGAACATTTATTTGGGACTCTAATACAATTTTGAAAAATGCATATTTTCCTAATTCCAATAAAATAGCAATAAAACTCCGAATAAAAATCTTATTTGATTTTAATATTAAATCTCCAATATTTCTTTATTTTGAGGAAGTCATTTTATCCTCTCTCTTTTATTTTTATAAAATAAATATTCGAAGGGAAAATAATTAAAATCAAACGATCCTCTTTTCAAAATTTGAGAAAAACTCAAATATGAAAATAACGAAATTCCCAACTCTCTCCGTAGGTTCTTGAGTTGTGTAGAATTTATAGGATCAAACCAAAATGCAATAAAATATGATATGCAATGATGACCTAATGTATAACATTCCAAATTGAAAATTTGGGATGTTACAATTTCAAAAAAATTCCTACGATCACGCAAGATCTATCTAGGAGATGCATAGCAATGAGAGGGGAGAGTGTGTCTACGTACCCTTGTAGACCGGAAGCGGAAGCGTTGAGTAACGCGGTTGATGTAGTCGAACGTCTTCGCGATCCAACCGATCCAGTACCGAACGCACGACACCTCCGCAATCTGCACACGTTCAGCTCAGTGACGTCCCTCAAACTCTAGATCCAGCTGAGGCCGAGGGAGAGTTTCGTCAGCACGTCGGCGTGTTGACGGTGATGATGAAGTTATCGACGCAGGGCTTCGCCTAAGCACTACGACAATATGACCGAGGTGGAAATCTGTGGAGGGGGGCACCGCACATGGCTAAGAAATCATCTTGTGTGTCTATGGGGTGCCCCCCTCCCCGTATATAAAGGAGTGGAGGAGGGGGCCGGCCGGCCGGCCTCATGGGGTGCGCCCCAATGGGGGAATCCTACTCCTACTAGGAGTAGGTTCCCCCCCTTTCCTAGTCCAACTAGGAGGGGAAGGAAAGGGAAGAGGGAGAGAAGGAAAGGGGGCCCGACCCCCTTCCCAATTCGGATTGGGCTTGGGGGGCGCGCCCCTCCACTTGGCCGCCTCCTCCTCTCTTCCACTAAAGCCCATGAAGGCCCTCCTGATATTTGCTTTCAGCGACTAGATCAGCTCTTGGTGGGGCTCCCCCATGTGCCAAGCAACCTTGGATTGCTGCAAACCTGTCTTTACATCCGTGAGCAGTTGCTTGCTGCCATGTATATGGGCTTGAGCTCTGCGATGAGCTCCGCTGATGTTCGTGGCTGGATCCTCTAAAGCGCTATACGCCGGTGGTAGTGTACCGGTGCTGCAATGGTACGTCAACCCTGGTGTGGTCTTCGAGCATACAATAAGCCCTCTCCACGACGGGTTTGATATGCTAAGAAAACCCTAGATGCTTTCTCTCATATAATATGCTTCGATGCTTGATTTCAGTTGATGAGCATCACGCGAAAAAATTGTTGCAAATAAAACTTATTTGTGTGGATTATTCTGAATTTTTTCTGAAACTGGAATAATGCTAGGAAATGTTTCGTATGTGTTTCTTGGGAAAATAATTGTCACAACTACATAATGCACTTGCTACATGCTACATAAAGGAATTGGTTCAAAAAATGGAAACAAAAAAGATAGTACATACTTCATGCTACAAGTTGTTTGACCCCTTATGTTGCATGCTACTACATTAAAATGTTTGTTGGATAAAAAACCTAAAAAAATATTATGCTATATGGGCTATATGCTTTCATCATGTTATGATTTTCTATTGCCTTCAAAACCAAGACAGAAAAAATGATACATGGGTGCAAAACAAAAAACCATGTGTTGGTTGTAAACATTTTGCTATGATTGTAGCAACAAACATGTTCTACCTTTGTGTTCACATGTTGCATCCACTATGGTTGGCGTTTTCTATATGGTTTTTGAAGCAGCAACAAAAATTGACTTGGGCGCTGATTTGGTTGTAGAATGATGCTCTAGAGCCATCCATTTTTGTTGACGATGATCTACAAAATGTTGAAGAGCAGAAGAACTAGATGGCATTGATCTGAATGAGCCTCCGAAAACGCAAAATGAAGACACCTTGCAGCAGAACATGGATAGTGCAACTCATGAAAATGCCCAACATGTCGATGGCAATGCCGATGAAAATGCCACAACACTTGTTGATGAACCATGTCAAGATGTATCGTTGCAACTAATTATCCCTTTTGTTGGAATGGTTTTTGACAATGTTGATGAAGCACATCGAGTGTACAATGATTATGTAATGAAGATGGGCTTTGAAACTCGAATTGTGACATCAAGGCACAATAGGAGTAGAGGCTCAGAGGAGAAGGGCATTTCTTTTGAGTGCATACACTCCTGAAAATTCCTTCCAAGAATGCTGGTGGAAGCATTTTTTATGGCGCTGCAACAAATCAGTGTGATGGTGCTGATATGAGCTATGCTAGTCATAAAAAAACAACAAGCAAACGATTGGCACCTCTATGGATGTGAGCGACAAGAGGCAAAGAAATAGATTGCAGCGCTACAATTGTAAGGAGCATATGGGTGTTAGACTCCGAGATGGTAGCTGGGTTGTGATAGTTTTTGAGGTCGATCACACACACCCGCTGATGTTGCAAAGGAGCCGTCGGACATTCTGCCGCTCTTCCCAGTAAGATCCCGGAAGCAGACATGCAATACATCACATTGCTGGACTACCGCAACGTATCAACAACAAATGTGGCGGGCTTGCTTGGAGATGCACAGTGTTCTGATCCAAGGAGTTTGTCGTATGTGAAGACAGATGTGACGAATGCAAGAGCAAAGTTGTGAAAGGGCCTGTTAGAGAATGACTTGGAGCTGACCATCAAGTACTTTAAGAGAAGGCAGGTGGAGAACCCCAACTTCTTATTTTCTAAGCTAGAGGAAGATGGAGCTGTTAGGACACTTTTCTGGGTTGATGGGAGAACAAGGGAATTGTACCCAAAGTACAAAGATCGTGTGTTTTTTGACACCACATTCCACAGAAAACGCCACAACCTGCCTTTTGTGCCAATTGTTGGGATTAACAACCATACACACACTGTCTACTTGGGGTGTGCTTTGCTACCTGATGATAAGATTGAAACTTTCAAATGGCTCTTTGAGCAGTCGATGTTGGCAATAAATAATGAGCATCCACTAAACATTATGACTGATCAAGTCCAAGCAATGTAGAAAGCCATCTCCATGGTGTTCCGAAACTCAACGCACAGATGTTGCAAGTGGCACATCTTTCGGGTTGTGAGAACAAATCTAGGGAAGATGCTGGCAAGGATGAGCCTTTTGCTGAAGCATTCTGCACTTGCATCAATTGTTCAGATACCGTCGAGGAGTTTGACGAAAGGTGGCAGCATATGGTCTAATTCTTTGGTTTGGCTAATAAGAATCACCTCAAAAACATGTGGAACACTAGGAAGACATGGGCTCCCGTGTACTTTAGGCAAAAGTTCTTCCCATTCATAGGCACAATGGAGCGGTCTGAGGGGTTGAATTCCTACTTAAAGACCTCAAATCATCATGGAGACTTTGTTTGGAAGTTTGTGCAATAGTTTGAGCTTTGCCAGGAGCTAATGTTGGATCATGAGGATAATGTGGCTTCTTCAATGAAATGACGAGGCCACTACTATGGGGAAAGTAAGTCCAATAATCATGTTTTTCTTGGCATCTTTCTTTCTCTTTGGCAGTATAGCTTGGTTGCAGCATTCCTTTGAAACATATGTATAAAACTTTGCTGGTTTTGGAAGCTTTTTTGTTTGAAGTTACAACATTGAAAAGAAGTCTGCAGATTTCTATACTAGAGAGGTTTTTTCAAGTTTCAAAAGCTCATGGCTAAATCAATAGGCTTTGGGCTGCAATATCAGGTCCGAGGGGATGTCCACTGGTTTCATATTATTGCAAATGATAGCCTCAAATCTAAACAATACATTGTGTGTGTTACCCCTAAGGATGGAAGGTACATGTGCAGCTGCAACATGTTTGACATGTATGGCCTGATCTGCCCACATATCATCTGTGTCATGGTGCACCTCAATGTGCAAACAATACCCACGACTTACATGCTTGTAAGATGGTCTCCAAGAGCAACTAACCATGCACTTGATCCAGGGACTGGGCATAGGGCTATGCAATTTGGCATCCCCATGATAAACAACCCCAAGTTCAACTCTCTTTGTAGGAAGTTTGGCAACCTTGCTTCTGATGCATGTTTCAATGATGAAGCTTATAATTTCATCTCTGGCCTAATTGAGTAGGGAGAGGTTGGGGTTTCTGTAATGAAAGCTAGATCAATGATGGGGTGCAGGAGATGAACAAGTCCAAGAGTATGAAGCAAATGAACAAGCGCATGCTTCAAGGTGGGGTCCAAATATAGGGTTCCGGGATCCACCCCCGTAGGATAGCGGAATCCTCGAAAGTCATCCAAGAAAGGGAGGCCAAAGGAAAAAGAGAAGCGAATGAAGTGATGACCCACAAGTATAGGGGATCTATCATAGTCCTTTCGATAAGTAAGAGTGTCGAACCCAACAAGGAGTAGAAGGAAATGATAAGCGGTTTCCAACAAGGTATTCTCTGCAAGTACTGAAATAAGTGGTAACAGATAGTTTTGTGATAGGATAATTTGTAACGAGCAACAAGTAACAAAAGTAAATAAAGTGCAGCAAGGTGGCCCAATCCTTTTTGTAGCAAAGGACAAGCCTGGACAAACTCTTATATAGAGAAAAGCGCTCCCGAGGACACATGGGAATATCGTCAAGCTAGTTTCCATCACGTTCATATGATTCGCGTTCGGTACTTTGATAATTTGGTATGTGGGTGTACCAGTGCTTGGGTATTGTACTTACTTGGACAAGCATCCCACTTATGATTAACCTCTATTGCAAGCATCCGCAACTACAACAAAAGTATTAAGGTAAACCTAACCATAGGATGAAACATGTGGATCCAAATCAGCCCCTTACGAAGCAACGCATAAACTAGGGTTTAAGCTTCTGTCACTCTAGCAACCCATCATCTACTTATTACTTCCCAATGCCTTCCTCTAGGCCCAAATAATGGTGAAGTGTTATGTAGTCGACGTTCGCATAACACCACTAGACGAGATACAACATACATCTCATCAAAATATCGAACGAGTACCAAATTCACATGACTACTAATAGCAAGACTTCTCCCATGTCCTCAGGAACAAACGTAACTACTCACAAAGCATAATCATGTTCATAATCAGAGGGGTATTAATATGCATATAGGATCTGAACATATGATCTTCCACCAAATAAACCAACAGCATCAACTACAAGGAGTAATTAACACTACTAGCAACCCACATGTACCAATCCTGGACTTGGAGACAAGAATTGGATACAAGAGATGAACTAGGGTTTTGAGAGGAGATGGTGCTGGTGAAGATGTTGATGGAGATTGCCCTCTCCTGATGAGAGGAGCGTTGGTGATGGCGATGGCGATGATTTCCCCCTCCCAGAGGGAAGTTTCCCCGGCAGAACAGCTCCGCCAAAGCCCTAGATTGGTTCTGCCAAGGTTCCGCCTCGTGGCAGTGGAGTTTCGTCCGAGAAGATGGCTTATGATTTTTTTTCTCATCGAAAGACTTCATATAGCAGAAGATGGTCATCGGAGGACCACGGGGCCCACGAGGTAGGGGGCGCCCAGGGGGGTAGGGTGCACCCCCACCCTCGTGGGCAGGGTGTGGCCCCCCTGGTGAACTTCTTGCACTTAGTATTTTTTATATATTCTGAAATTGACTTCCGTGAAGTTTCAGGACTTCTGGAGCTATGCAGAATAGGTCTCTAATATTTTCTCCTTTTCCAGCCCAAAATCCCAGCTGTCGGCATTCTCCCTCTTTATGTAAACCTTGTAAAATAAGAGAGAATAAGCATAAGTATTGTGACATAAAGTGTAATAACAACCCATAATGCAATAAATATCGATATAAAAGCACAAAATGGATGTATCAACTCCCCCAAGCTTAGACCTCGCTTGTCCTCAAGTGAAAGCCGAAATCGAAAAATATGTCCACATGTTTAGAGATAGAGGTGTCGATAAAAGTAAAATACGGACATGAGGGCATCATGATCATTCTTAGAACAGCAACTTACATAATTCTTGTCATATTATTTCTTATGCTAGAGTAATAATTCAATCACAATTTCAAGTATGAATCGTAAACTTCATTGAAAACTAACAAACTATAATCTCAGTCATTGGAGCAATTGCAATTTATCATCACATAGGAAAGAGTCAATATATAAGAGCTTTTCGGCAAGTCCACATACTCAACTATCCTATAGTCTTTCACAATTGCTGACACTCACGCAATACTTATGGGTATGGAGTTTTAATCGGACACAGAGAAAGATATGGGCTTATAGTTTTGCCTCCCAACATTTTACCTCAAGGGTAATGTCAACAATAATAGTTCATGAAAACTCACATTCAATTAGCCATATATACCAGGATGTTTCCAACATGCTGTGCTTGCCAAAGGATAAAATGTAAAAAGGAAGGGTGAAGATCACCATGACTCTTATGCAAGGTAGAAGATAAAAGTGAAAGATAGGCCCTTTGCAGAGGGAATCAGAGGTTGTCATGCACTTTTATGGTTGGATGCACAAAATCTTAATGCGAAAGAACATCACTTTATATTGCCACTTGTGATGTGGACATTTATTATGCAGTCTGTCGTTTTTATTTCTTACATATCACACGATTGTATAAAGCTTATTTTCTCCCACACTAATAAGTCATACATATTTAGAGAGAAATTTTTATTGCTTGCACCAATGACAACTTACTTGGAGGATCTTACTCTATCCATAGGTAGGTATGGTGGACTCTCATGGCAAAACTGGTTTAAGGGTATTTGGAAGCACAAGTAGTATCTCTACTTGGTGCGATGAATTTGGCTAGCATGAGGGGGAAAGGAAAGCTCAACCAAGTTGGATGATCCATGACAATATAATTTATCTCAGATGTAAGAAAACATAACGCATTACGGTGTCTTCCTTGTCCAACGTCAACTCTTTAACATGTCATATTTTAATGAGTGCTCACAATCATAAAAGATGTCCAAGATAGTATATTTATATGTGAAGACCTCTCTTTCTTTATTACTTCCTATTAATTGCAACGATGACCAAAACTATGTTTGTCAACTCTCAACAACTTTTATTCATCATACTTTTCTATGTGAGCTCATTACTCTCCATAAGATCCATATGATCTCTTTGTTTCCTTTTTTATTTATTTCTCTTTTCTTTTATTCACGTAGGATCATGGCAAAATTATCAAGCCCTTGACTCAACACTAATCTTTATTATATAGCTCACGGACTCGATTACATAGAGGGATCATAAAGCAAAGCTCACAACTAGATCATTCTAAAAGCTTTTATTCTACTAGATCAAGATATTACGGAAAGGATCGAACTAAGAAAAACGGTAAAGATAAAAGTGATGGTGATACGATACCGAGGCACTCCCCCAAGCTTGGCAGTTGCCAAGGGGAGTACCCATACCCATGTGATTATGCCTCCTTTGTTGGTGAAGAAGGTGGAGTTGTTGATGATGGATAGTCACACATCGAGCATAGGAGGTCCTCTAACTTGCGGATAATGCCTTTAAGTGCTATGATATGCTCCTTCAACAAAATATTTTCACGTGTGAGATACTTATTTTGTATTCGAGCTAACTCAATCATCTTGAAAGCTTCGATCTCAGTTGGGGTAAGAAGATTGTGATCAAGTTGAAGGATGTCTTTTGTTGCCGAAACTTGGTCCTCCATGGCCTTCTTGATCCCTTCCTCCTTGTTGATCTCCATGGGTTCTTCTCTCTTCAGCTCTATCTTCATTAGCCAAGCATCGTTGCCCTCATGGTTGGAGGAGGAGGGAGACGACATCGTGCCTGGCCTTGACAACCCTGACAGAAAACAGCTCAAAACAAAGACAATAGATATTTGCGTGATACGAAGGTCAAAACCTCCAGGAGATTATATAATGAATTTTTACTGACCAAAATACGTGTCGTGTAAGAAACCGGAGTCTGAAGAGCGCACGAGGTGCCCACGAGGTAGGGGGCACGCCCAGGGGGGTAGGGTGCGTCCTCTACCCTCATGGAGCCCTCGGGTCCTTCCCGAACTGCTTCTTATTTTTCTATTTTTCTAAATATTCCAAAACGGAGAAATATTGCCTTAAAAACTATTTTGGAGTCGGTTTACTTACCGTACCACATACTTATTCCTTTTCGGAGTCTAAAACGTTCCGGAAAGTGTCCCTTATGTATTCCTCCGGGGTTACGGTTTCAATAACATTGGTTTCAACATTTATGGGATTACCAAAGATGTAATGTTTGATTCTTTGACCGTTCACCACCTTCGGATTTGTGCCTTCGAAGTTGTTGATTTTTATGGCACCGGAACGATAGACCTCCGCGATAACGTAAGGACCTTCCAATTTAGAGAGAAGTTTTCATTCAAAAAATCTTAAACGAGAGTTGTATAGCAACACATAATCACCTACATTAAACTCGCGCTTTTGTATCCTTTTATCATGCCATCTTTTAACTTTTTCTTTAAACAACTTGGCATTTTCATAGGCTTGGGTTCTCCATTCATCGAGTGAGCTAATATCAAGTAACCTCTTCTCACCGGCAAGTTTAAAAACATAATTGAGCTCTTTAATAGCCCAATATGCCTTGTGTTCTAGTTCGAGAAGTAAGTGACATGCTTTTCCATAAACCATTTTATATGGAGACATACCCATAGGATTTCTATATGCAGTTCTATAGGCCCATAATGCATCATCAAGTTTCTTGGACCAATTCTTTCTAGACCTATTGACAGTCTTTTGCAAAATTAATTTGAGCTCTCTGTTACTCAATTCTACTTGACCACTAGACTGTGGGTGATAAGGAGATGCAATTCTATGATTAACATCATATTTAGCAAGCATTTTATGGAAAGCACCATGAATAAAATGTGAACCACCATCAGTCATTAAATATCTAGGGACTCCAAATCTTGGAAAAATAACTTCTTTAAGCATTTTAATAGAAGTGTTATGATCAGCACTACTAGTTGGAATAGCTTCTACCCACTTAGTAATGTAATCAACAGCAACTAAGATATGTGTATATCCATTAGAGGCGGGAAAAGGTCCCATATAGTCAAAGCCCCAAACATCAAATGGTTCGATAACGAGTGAATAGTTCATAGGCATTTCTTGACGTCTACTAATATTACCAATTCTTTGACATTCATCACAAGATAAGACAAACTTACGGGCATCTTTGAAGAGAGTAGGCCAATAAAAACCAGATTGCAATACCTTATGTGCAGTTCTATCTCCAGCATGGTGTCCTCCATAAGCCTCGGAGTGACACTTGCGTAGGATCTGTTCCTGTTCATGCTCAGGTACACAACGTCTAATAACACCATCTACTCATTCTTTATACAGATGTGGGTCATCCCAAAAGTAATGCCTCAAATCATAGAAGAACTTTTTCTTTTGCTGGTATGTGAAACTAGGTGGTATGAATTTAGCAACAATGTAATTAGGATAATCAGCATACCATGGAGCAGTGTGAGAAGCATTTATGACACTTAATTGCTCATCAGGAAAGCTATTATCAATAGGTAGTGGGTCATGAAGCACATTTTCTAACCTAGACAAGTTGTCTGCAACGGGGTTCTCAGCTCCCTTTCTATCAACAATATGTAAATCAAATTCTTGTAGCAAGAGAACCCATATAATAAGTCTAGGTTTAGCATCTTTCTTTTCCATAAGATATTTAATAGTAGCATGATCAGTGTGAATAGTTACTTTAGAATCAACAATATAAGGTATGAACTTATCACAAGCAAATACAACTGCTAAGAATTCTTTTTCAGTAGTAGCATAATTTCTTTGAGCATTGTCTAGGGTTTTACTGGCATATTAGATAACGTTTAATTTCTTATCAACTCTTTGCCCTAGAACAACACCTACAGCATAATCACTAGCATCACACATAATTTCAAAGGGTAAATTCCAATCAGGTGGTTGAACAATAGGTGCAGAGATCAATGCTTTCTTAAGTATTTCAAATGCTTCTACACAATCATCATCAAAGACAAATGGTATATCTTTTTGTAATAAATTAGTCAGAGGCCGAGATATTTTTGAGAAGTCCTTAATGAACCTCCTATAAAATCCGGCGTGACCAAGGAAACTTCTTATACCTTTGATGTCCTTGGGGCATGGCATCTTTTCAATAGCATCAACCTTGGCTTTATCAACTTCAATACCTCTTTCAGAAAATTTATGCCCCAAGACAATACCTTCATTAACCATAAAGTGGCACTTTTCCCAATTCAAGACAAGATTAGTTTCTTCACATCTCTGCAAAACTTGATCAAGGTTGCTCAAGCAATCATCAAAAGAAGATCCATAGACGGAGAAATCGTCCATGAAAACCTCACAAATCTTTTCGCAAAAGTCAGAGAATATAGCCATCATGCATCTTTGAAAGGTAGCAGGTGCATTACATAAACCAAAAGGCATATGTCTATAAGCAAAAGTACCAAAAGGGCAAGTAAAAGTAGTCTTCGATTGATCCTTGGCTGACACAGGTATTTGAGAGAAACCAGAATAACCATCTAGAAAGCAAAAATGTGTATGTTTGGATAATCTTTCTAGCATTTGATCGATAAAAGGTAAGGGGTAATGATCCTTTTTAGTGGCCTTATTTAATTTGCGAAAATTAATTACCATCCTATAACCTGTAATCATTCTTTGAGGAATAAATTCATCTTTATCATTAGGAACGACAGTAATACCTCCCATTTTAGGGACACAATGGACAGGACTTACCCACTGACTATCAGCAACGGGATAGATTATACCTGCCTCAAGGAGCTTTAGTATTTCCTTTCTTACCACTTCTTTCATTTTAGGATTCAGCCGTCGTTGATGATCACAAACTGGTTTAGCATCTTCTTCCAAATTTATTTTATGTTGACATAGAGTGGGACTAATGCCCTTGAGATCATCAAGAGTATACCCAATAGCAACACGGTGCTTCTTCAGAGTTTTCAATAATCTCTCTTCCTCATGCTCTGAAAGGTTAGCACTAATAATAACATGATATATCTTTTTCTCATCAAGATAAGCATATTTAAGAGTATCAGGCAACGGTTTAAGCTCAAACACGGGATCACCCTTGGGTGGAAGAGGATCCCCTAGGATTTCAACAGGCAAATTGTGTTTCAGAATAGGTTTCTGTTTAAAGAATACTTCATCTATTTCCCTTCTTTCATTCATAAACATATCATTTTCATGGTCTAGCAAATATTGTTCTAAAGGATCACTAGGAGGTACGGAAATAGAAGCAAGACCAATAATTTCATCCTTACTAGGTAATTCTTCTTCACGGTGTTGTCTACTAAATTTAGAGAAATTAAATTCATGAGACATATCATCTAAACCGATAGTAACAACATCTTTTTTGCAATCTATCTTAGCATTAACAGTGTTTAAGAAGGGTCTACCAAATATAATGGGACAAAAGCTATCTTGTGGGGAACCAAGAACAAGAAAATCAGCAGGATATTTAGTTTTACCACACAAGACTTCAACATCTCTAACAATTCCCATTGGTGAAATAGTATCTCTATTGGCAAGTTTAATTGTGACATCAATATCTTCTAACTCAACATGTGCAATATCATGCATAATTTCTCTATATAGGCCAATAGGTATTTCACTAGCACTGGCACCCATCTCACATAAGCCATGATAACAATGATCTCCTATTTTAACAGAAATGGCAGCCATGCCTACCACAGGTCTAGTTTTATCTTTAGCACAAGGTTTAGCAATTCTAGCAGTTTCATCACAGAAATAAATAACATGCCCATCAATATTATCAGCCAAAAGATCTTTAAGAATAGCAATATTAGGTTCAACTTTAACTTGCTCAGGAGGTATATATGTTCTAATATTGCTTTTACGAACCATAGTTGAAGCTTTAGCATGATCCTTTATCCTAACAGGGAAAGGTGGTTTCTCAACATAAAAAGTAGGAACAATAGGATCATTATAAGTGATAGTCTTTTCTTCAACTTTAATAGGTGCAACTACTTTTACTTCTATGGGGGATGATATTTGAACCACTTCTCCTTGGGGAGATCAACATAGGTAGCAAAAGATTCATAGAAAGAAGCTACTACCTCAGAGTCGAGTCCATATTTAGGGCTAAATTTACGGAAAACATCGGTATCCATAAAAGGTTTAACACAATCAAACTTAGGTGTCATACCTGACTCCTTACCTTCATCGAGGTCCCAATCTTCAGAGTTGCGTTTAATTCTTTCCAATAAATCCCATTTGAATTCAATAGTCTTCATCATAAAAGAGCCAGCACAAGAAGTATCAAGCATGGTGCGATTGTTATCAGAAAGCCGAGCATATAAATTTTGAATAATCATCTCTCTTGAGAGCTCATGATTGGGGCATGAATGTAACATTGATTTAAGCCTCCCCCAAGCTTGAGCGATGCTTTATCCTTTGGGAGGCCAAAAATTATATATATAATTGCGATCGCGATGAACAAGATGCATAGGATAAAACTTCTGATGAAATTCCAATTTCAATCGTTTGTAGTTCCATGACCCCGTATCATCACATAGCCTATACCATGTCAATGCATCTTACTTCAAAGATAAAGGGAAGACCTTCTTCTTAACAACATCTCTGGGTACACCTGCAAGCTTAAATAATCCACAAACTTCATCAACATATATTAGGTGCTCATCAGGATGCATTGTTCCATCTCCTGCAAAAGGATTATCTAGCAGTTTTTCTAACATACCCGAAGGAATTTCAAAGCAGACATTTTCATTTTCATTTTCAGTAGGTTGAGGAGCAACTCTTTGCTCTACTGGTCAGGGTGAAGATACCCTGAACAAGCCCCTCAGAGGATTACTTTCCATAGTAACAAGTGACAGTAAATTTCAGCACACTATATAAATTTCCCTTACCAAATTCCACCTACCAAAGGCGCTTCACTCCCCGGCAACAGCGCCAGAAAAGAGTCTTGATGACCCACAAGTATAGGGGATCTATCGTAGTCCTTTCGATAAGTAAGAGTGTCAAACCCAACGAGGAGCAGAAGGAAATGATAAGCGGTTTCCAGCAAGGTATTCTCTGCAAGTACTGAAATAAGTGGTAACAGATAGTTTTGTGATAGGATAATTTGTAATGAGCAACAAGTAACAAAAGTAAATCAAGGTGGCCCAATCCTTTTTTTAGCAAAGGACAAGCCTGGACAAACTCTTATATAGAGAAAAGCGCTCCCGAGGACACATGGGAATATTGTCAAGCTAGTTTTCATCATGTTCATATGATTCGCATTCGGTACTTTGATAATTTGGTATGTGGGTGGACCTGTGCTTGGGTACTGTCCTTACTTGGACAAGCATCCCACTTATGATTAACCTCTATTGCAAGCATCCGCAACTACAACAAAAGTATTAAGGTAAACCTAACCATAGCATGAAACATGTGGATCCAAATCAGCCCCTTACGAAGCAACGCATATACTAGGGTTTAAGCTTCTGTCACTCTAGCAACCCATCATTTACTTATTACTTCCCAATGCCTTCCTCTGGGACCAAATAATGGTGAAGTGTTATGTAGTCGATGTTCACATAACACCACTAGAGGAGATACAACATACATCTCATCAAAATATCGAATGAATACCAAATTCACATGACTACTAATAGCAAGACTTCTCCCATGTCCTCAGGAACAAACGTAACTACTCACAAAGCATAATCATGTTCATAATCAGATGGGTATTAATATGCATATAGGATCTGAATATATGATCTTCCACCAAATAAACCAACTAGCATCAACTACAAGGAGTAATAAACACTACTAGCAACCCACACGTACCAATCCCGGACATGGAGACAAGAATTGGATACAAGAGATGAACTAGGGTTTTGAGAGGAGATGGTGCTGGTGAAGATGTTGAGGGAGATTGCCCTCTGCCAATGAGAGGAGCGTTGGTGATGGTGATGGCGATGATTTCCCCCTCCCGGAGGGAAGTTTCCCCGGCAGAACAGCTCCGCCAGAGCCCTATATTGGTTCCGCCTAGTGGCGGCAGAGTTTCGTCCGAGAAGATGGCTTATGATTTTTTTCTCATCGAAAGACTTCATATCGCAGAAGATGGTCATCGCAGGGCCACCAGGGGGCCCACAAGGTAGGGGGCGCGCCCAGGGGGTAGGGCGCGCCCCCACCCTCGTGCATGGTGGGTGGCCCCGCTCCGGTGCTTTCTTCGCCCAATATTTTTTATATAATCTAAAATTGACTTCCGTGGAGTTTCAGGACTTTTGGAGTTCTGCAGAATAGGTCTCTAATATTTGCTCCTTTTCCAGCCTAGAATCCCAGCTGTCGGCATTCTCCCTCTTTATGTAAACCTTGTAAAATAAGAGAGAATAGGCATAAGTATTGTGACATAATGTGTAATAACAGCCCATAATGCAATATCGATATAAAAGCATGATGCAAAATGGACATATCATGAAGCTACTCATTGAGCTACGAGAAGATGAAGTGAAGAAGAAAGCAAAGAAGGACAAAGCCAAAGGGAAAGAAAACTCCATGCAAGCATTGTGAAAATGAGAATCACAACGTTAAGAGCTTCCAACTCCTTGTTGATGTGCTTGTTGCGAGTGCGACCGCAAAAGCTCTAGATGTCGAAATAATACTTACCCTTTAATATGATTCATGTGGAAAAAATGATGTATTGCTTTGTAACCTCCATGGTTTCTCTGCATATGCAAGCATTATAAATGTTTAGAACATCTGTATTGAGTAGTTGTAGACTTTTTGTGGGATTGCAACGTGTTACTACCTATGTGGACTGAAAAAGCAAAATGTTGCTTTTATGAGAGTAGGTTTAAAAGTCTCTTATAAGTTTGTGAAACTTACTTATTGATGGTAATAGTTGTAGCATGATGGTAATGCTTGTAGCATGAGCCTTGCATGGTTGCATGGTTTATTTTTTATTTTTTAAAAACATTGAAAAAGCAGGCATGCTTGTAACAAGTGTAATCACTTGTTGTAGCAAAAATAGATAGCAGTGTAAGATTTTTGTTTGAAGGATGAAATGCAACACTACATGCTCCTGATGTGCAGGGAGAAATTTGATTATGTTTGTAAGGTTATGATGATTGAAAAAATCAAGGTTGAATATTTTAAAAATTATCTTTTCAGCAAAAAAAATTGTTGGCAAAAAACCTTGTTTGGGTTAAAAAAATGTGGTGCTTTGGCATTGCAGCAAATTTTAGAGTGCATGTATCTTTTTTTGTGAGCTTCCGGCAAATAAATTACAGGAATTTAGCACTATAGTTATAAAGAAATACTTGTAATTTTTTTGGAAAAAAGATGACCATTGAAGCTCTTTTAGATTATGCTTCCAGCGAAAAACTTGCAGTGACGCAACTATTTTACACTAAAAACATGTTCCGTAAAAAAGATGATCCTGGGCTTTGCAAACCAACCTTCAGCAAGGTTGTAGCTATCTTTTTGTGAGCTTCCAACAAATAAATCGTGTCAATGAAGCATTCTTGGTTTGTTTAAAAAAACGTTTTAGGAAAAAATGCAAGAACTTCCCCTTGCAACTTGGTTGGATGAAGTTTGAAACAATTTTATATTGTAGTTCTAGCAAAAAAGTACAAACTTCAGCAATGGGTCTGGTGTAAGCTTGTTGGCAGCAAATGCTTCATCCAAATTCAAACTTACAAACCAACAAGTACCATTGGTACATACATACACAAAACACACAAAGTTCGTCGGAGTTATCATGGCTTTACCTAAGGACCCATGTTTTGGAAGTATCATCGGTTTACATATAGCAAACACGCTACTCTTATACTATCAAAATGCTACCACCTGAGACATGAACTAGACCCTGAAGGAAATATGCCCTAGAGGCAATAATAAAGTTGTTATTTATATTTCCTTATATCATGATAAATGTTTATTATTCATGCTAGAGTTGTACTAATCGGAAACTTAGTACATGTGTGAATACATAGACAAACAGAGTGTCACTAGTATGCCTCTACTTGACTAGCTTGTTAATCAAAGATGGTTAAGTTTCCTAGCCATGGACAAAGAGTTGTCATTTGATGAACGAGATCACATCATTAGAGAATGATGTGATTGACTTGACCCATCCGTTAGCTTAGCACGATGATCGTTTAGTTTACTGCTATTGCTTTCTCCATAACTTATACATGTTCCTATGACTATGAGATTATGCAACTCCGAAATACCGGAGGAACACTTAGTGTGCTATCAAATGTCACAACATAACTGGGTGACTATAAAGATGCTCTACAGGTGTCTCCGATGGTGTTTGTTGAGTTGGCATAGATCGAGATTAGGATTTGTCACTCCATGTATGGGAGAGGTATCTCTGGTCCCTCTCGGTAATGCACATCACTATAAGCCTTGCAAGTAATGTGACTAATGGGTTAGTTACGAGATGTTGCATTACAGAACGAGTAAAGAGACTTGATGGTAACGAGATTGAACTAGGTATTGAGATACCGACGGTCGAATCTCGGGCAAGTAACATACCGATGACAAAGGGAACAACGTATGTTGTTATGCGGTTTGACCGATAAAGATCCTCGTAGAATATGTAGGAACCAATATGAGCATCCAGGTTCCACTATTGGTTATTGACTGGAGATGAGTCTCAGTCATGTCTACATAGTTCTCGAACTGTAGGGTCCGCATGCTTAACATTCGGTGACGATCGGTATTATGAGTTTATGTGTTTTGATGTACCGAAGGTTGTTCGGAGTCCCGGATGTGATCATGGGCATGACGAGGAGTGTTGAAATGGTCAAGACATAAAGATAGATATATTGGTAGCCTTTGTCTAGACATCAGAATGGTTCCAGGTGAGTTCAGGAATATACCATAGTACCGGGAGGTTACCGGAACCACCCGAGAAGTATATGGGCCCTATTGGGCCATAGTGGGAGAGAGGAGAAGGGAGCCTAGGAGGGGGCGCCCCCCAAGCCCAATCCGAATTGGGTGGGGGGCCGCCCCCTTTCCTTGCCCCCTCTCTCCCCCTTCCTTCCTCTCCTAACCCAATTAGGGAGGGGGGGAATCCTACTCCCGATGGGAGTAGGACTCCCTTGGGCGTGCCATCGAGGGTCGGCCCCTCCTCCTCCTCCACTCCTTTATATACGGGGGAGGGGGCACCCCATAGACACACAAGTTGACAATTGTCTTAGCCATGTGCGGTGCCCCCCTCCACCATAATCCACCTCGGTCATATCGTTGCAGTGCTTAGGCGAAGCCCTGTTTTGGAAGCTTCATCATCACTGTCATCACGCCGTCGTGCTGACAAAACTCTGCCTCGACGCTGAGCTAGATCTAGAGTTCACAGGATGTCTCTGAGCTAAACGTGTGCAGATCGCGGAGGTGTTGTACCTTCGGTGCTAGGATCGGTCAGATCGTGAAGACGTTCGACTACATCAACCGCGTTGTCATAACGCTTCCGCTTACGGTCTATGAGGGTACGTGGACAACACTCTTCCCCTCTCTTTGCTATGCATCACCATGATTGATCTTGCGTGTGCGTAGGATTTTTTTTGAAATTACTGTGTTCCCCAATAGACCCATGTTTGTGAACTCATTCTTGAATGCACACTCCTTTGGGGCATTGTTGAGTGGGTGGATGAAATGGTTGTATGCCACTCCCATGCAATACCGTGGGATGTCTTACTATAAAAATGAACGCATGAGAAGTAGTATGTTACTAGCTATTCTTTTGCTGCATAAGTTTTGAAAACAAAAACTAGATTGTAACAAAACACAAAGACAAAGATACCTGCTTAAACTCTTTCACTGCCTTTCCATCAAATTCTCCACATATTTGAGCTCAAAGAAACCACAACACACGTGTGAGTTAGGAAAATATGACAATCACGTATATAGTGGAAACAACCAAATTGTCTCAAAGGAAGACATGATTGAAGCAAAAAAATAGAGAAACTCATAGGTTATTTTGCTTTGGGTAGTCCTCTAGGTCAACCAGGGTGAAGGATGCAACATTGACATTGAATTCATCACACTCTTGTGCAAAAGTTATGAAGTTTGTGATCTACCACCAAAAACACACAAAAAGTTAGAAAAAAAGAAACATGAAAAGTTGCAGTAGGAAAATTATGGACGAAGTGAGGAAAGGCACTAATATAAAAGAGAGAAGAGTTGACCAGGTTGTTGGCCTGCCTCTTCAAGGTAGATGGTTTCCCTTTGGCATTCAGTAGGTCGAATACATTCCACTGCTTGTGAAGCAAGTTTGCGCAAACGAATATCCAATGATGCTCATGAACAATTGTGAAGAAGAGTTGAAAAATGCAAAAGAAGGCAAAGGGACTCAGCACATAAACAAAAATGTAATGGGCGTCACATTGTTGGTTACATATTTGAGAGTATTTGTGATATGAACCAAAAAAGGCATGTGGGAACTTACTAGGTATAATTTTTGAACCTTGCACTTAGTGATAGCCCTTTGAAGCTCAGCTGTGAGTATGCTTGGTTAGAAGCTTGATGGGCCATGCTTGAGTAGATCCTGCTTGAAAGTACCAAAAATTGATTAGTGTGCTACATGAAGTGGAAAAATGATGAAGCATTGCTTGATTTTAGAAAATTTACTGCCATGTGGACAGAGAACATGTTTTTTGACAGCCCTATTTCTTGTTGCAAAAGATACGAGGCTCCTGGGTGCATCATAGAAGAGTGGGGTGCTCCGAGGTGACACGTTGCCTTCCACCTTGATACTCGCGCTTTGTTGCTCACGAGTCTGACCAACATCTGTTGCAACTTCTTGGTTCCTTTTCAGCTCCCCAACGAATTGATCTTTATTCATAATAATATCTATAGCTGTAGCTGCAGCTTGAGCATCCCTCTCTTTCTCACGACCTTCATCCATGCTAGGTGTTGGGAGGCAAACACTGGGCTCATCGTAGCTGGGATGGCATATCCTACATCACGAAGCAGAGTGGCCATCCGGTTGCACCGCAATCCCTTTAAACCCTTCCCAAACTTGCCTACTATATCATCAACCTCCACTGCAAAAATCCCCTTATGTTTGTCGAACAACATCTGGAACTTAGTCGGTACCTAACAAGGCATGTGTCAAAAAATTAAGTCATCCTAGGTGTAGCCTGCACCAATCATGCATGTAGCTTTGAAAAGTATGGATGTAGCAAAACATAATGATGGTTGTAGCACATCAGAAAAATGATGGATGTAGCAAAAAAATATGCACTTGAACCCCCTATGTAGCAAAAACAAAATGTGGTTGTAGTAGATCACAAAGATGGATGTAGCAAAAAATGTATGCACTTCAACCCCCCATGTAGCAAAACAGAATGTGCTTGTAGCACATCAAAATTATGGTTGTAGCAAAAATTTATGTGCACTTGCAATTGGGTAAAACTAAATGCTGGAACAAAATAAAGATATGAAAATAAATATAAACAAAAGAGAAAATGAAATTGAAAAATAGTACCTTGAGATCTTGCATGTTCGAGAATGATTGCCGGATCCAATCATTGAGCAATGATGACAAGTTTGGTTTAGCCTCTACATTTGCTTGAGCCTCGTTTGATTGAGAGTCCTTTGTTTGAGTTTCAGTTCCTTGAATTTAGCATTCCTTGGTCACTAGCTGATTCAGCACCAACTCCCTGCCCACTGGCTGGTTTAGGACCAACTCACTGACCCACAAGTTGTGCAACATACGGTGTGTTGCACAAACTCCGGAACTAGGAACAAAAATAAACAAAAAACACGAGAGAGAAAATAAAAAGGATGCATAAGCTGAAAGAAAACAAAGATTGCTACATGCAAATTCTGTGAGCAAAAAATAGGGTATGTTAGACTACTTTGGCAAACAAATACAAGTGGGGTATGAAGGAAATATGCCCTAGAGGTAATACTAAACTTGTTATTTATATTTACTTATATCATGATAAATGTTTATTATTCATGCTATAATTGTATTAACCGGAAACTTGATACATGTCTGGATACACAGACAAAACAAAGTGTCCCTAGTATGCCTCTACTTGACTAGCTCGTTAATCAAAGATGGTTAAGTTTCCTGACCATAGAAATGTGTAGTCATTTGATGAACGGGATCACATCATTAGGAGAATGATGTGATGGACAAGACCCATCTGTTAGCTTAGCATAATGATCGTTAAGTTTTATTGCTATTGCTTGCTTCATGACTTATACATATTCCTCTAACTATTAGATAATGCAACTCCTGAATACCGGAGGAACACCTTGTGTCGGTGTCAAAACCGGCGGATCTCGGGTAGGGGGTCCCGAACTATGCGTCTAAGGCGGATGGTAACAGGAGGCAGGGGACACGATGTTTACCCAGGTTCGGGCCCTCTTGATGGAGGTAATACCCTACGTCCTGCTTGATTGTTCTTGATGATATGAGTATTACAAGAGTTAATCTCGAGATCGTAGAGGCTAAACCCTAGAAGCTAGCCTATGGTATGATTGTATGTTGTCCTACGGACTAAACCGTCCAGTTTATATAGACACCGGAGGGGGCTAGGGTTATACAGAGTTGGTTACAAGGGAGGAGATCTACATATCCGCATTGCCTAGCTTGCCTTCCACGCCAAGGAGAGTCTCATCCAGACACGGGATGAAGTCTTCAATCTTTTATCTTCATAGTCCAACAGTCCGGCCAAAGGATATAGTCTGGCTGTCGGGAGACCCCCTAATCCAGGACTCCCTCAGTAGCCCCTGAACCAGGCTTCAATGACGATGAGTCCGGCACGCAATATTGTCTTCGGCATTGCAAGGCGGGTTCCTCCTCCGAATACTCCATGGAAGATTTTGAACACAAGGATAGTGTCCGACTCTGCAAAACAAGTTCCACATACCACCGTAGAGAGAATAATATTTCCACAAATCTAATCTGCTGACACATTTTGACAGCATGACATCACACCATGGCCTGGTCATTATTTGGACCGTTTTTCTCAACCAGCATCGCACATATCGCGAGGCGGTTTTCTTGACACGTCTTGTCAAAGCAGAGATCATGTTCCCCTTATTATGGGATTCTCATCAATACGAACATGGGTAACCCAACCGTGCCCGTTGGTATGACTCCTCGATTTTAGGCGAGTCCAAAACGGCCATGAGGAGGACGCTTGACATTCACCCTTTTTATAAAGAGGCCAAGACCTGTCCCTTTTTCCTCTCGCGCTCAATCGAATCCTTCCCCCGTCTCGAGTTCCAACACCCCAGGCTCAGGTCAGGTGCTTCGTACCTTCAACCATGTCCGGATCCAACCTCCAAGGTTGGTGGATGACTTCCTCTGTCACAGAGGAGGACATCAAGAAGCTACGAGAGGCCAGATATCTGACCGCCAAAATTTTGCACAGGCTGCCCGCCCGAGGGCAGGCCATCCCCACTCCCAATCCCAACGAGAGTGTTGTGTTCGTCTCTCACTTCCTCCGAGGACTAGGCCTCACTCTCCCTTTGTTAGGGGAGTCATGTTCTATTATGGGCTGGATTTCCATGATCTGCCCCGGATTCCCTCCTTCACATCTCGTCGTTCATCGTCATATGTGAGGCCTTCCTCCGCATTACCCCTCACTTCGGCCTGTGGCTCAAGACCTTCAATGTGAAGCCGAAGATGATTGAGGGGCGGCATGCAGACTGCGGAGGTGCCGTAATAAGCAAAAGCGCTGATGCTCCATGAGCAGAGGGTTCCTTCCCAGAGGTGTCCAGTTTGTGGCAGCGGGAGTGGTTTTATATCACAACTCCCGAAGTGCCAAGTGGGCAGCCATCCCTGCCTCTCGCTCGGGCCCCCACCACAACTGACGTCATGGATCAGCGAGGGGCTAAACTGGGGTCCAGTAAAGGATGTGCCGATATCGCAGAGTCACATTCGAGATCTCATTGAGAGAGACGTCAACCTGGTCACGGTGATGCAGGTCATGCTAGTTCGCCAGGTCCCTCCTTGCAAACGTAGACCTCTCCGTTTGTGGGAGTTCAACCCGGAGGGACCGCGAATCATTCAGCACTTCCTCGGCATGACACTCGAGGAGATGTACAAGTTGTTCTTTCGATCACAAATAAAGTGTACGGACACCACCGAGGATGAGGGTCTGAGCTGTAATCGCCCGGATACCCAAGTAAGTAATCCCATGGCCGAACACACTGTTTCTCTTATTCATCATAACATCATTCTGAAAAGTCGCTCTTTGACCAGGACTGGATAACAAAGACGAAGATGATCAGGTGTCCGACCCCCCTTCCTGAGGGCTTGGCCAATCCAGTACTAGACAGAATGCTGGAGCCGGCGCCTTATCAAGTGATGAGGGAGTCCTGGATTAGGGGGTCTTCGGACAGTCGGACTATCTCCATTGGCCGGACTATTGGACTATGAAGGTACAAGATTGAAGACTTCGTCCCGTGTTCGGATGGGACTCTACTTGGCGTGGAAGGAAAGCTAGGAAATACGGATATGGATATCTCCTCCTTTGTAACCGACCTTGTGTAACCCTAACCTTCTTCAGTGTCTATATAAACCGAAGGGTTTTAGTCTGTAGGACAACAACCACAACATACAATCATACCATAGGCTAGCTTCTAGGGTTTAGCCTCTCTGATCTCGTGGTAGATCTACTCTTGTACTACCCATATCATCAATATTAATCAAGCAGGACGTAGGGTTTTACCTCCATCAAGAGGGCCCGAACCTAGGTAAAACATTGTGTCCCCTGCCTCCTGTTACCATCCGGCCTAGACGCACAGTTCGGGACCCCCTACCCGAGATCCGCCGGTTTTGACACCGACATTGGTGCTTTCATTGAGAGTTCCTCTGTGTCGTCGCCGTTAGGCTTGATGGATCCTACTATCATCGATAGCGATGCGGTCCAGGGCGAGACTTTTCTCCCCGGACAGATCTTCGTATTCGGCGACTTTGCACTGCGGGCTAATTCGCTTGACCATCTGGAGCAGACTGAAAGCTACGCCCCTGGTCATCAGGTCAGATTTGGAAGTTTGAACTACACGGCCGACATCCGCAGAGACTTGATCTTCGACGGATTCGAGCCACAGCTGGACGCGCCGCACTGTCACGATGGGTATGACCTAGCTCTGCCGCCGAACAGTACCCCAGAGGCCGCGCCCGCATCAGCTCCGACCCTTAGCTCGAAGCCAACTGCGCCAATCAAGGACGGGTGGTTAGACACCGCCTTAGGGGCTGCAGTCTCAACGGCGATCGAGCCGAACACCAGCCTAATCCTCTATGCAGCCCGTGACTCTAAGGTGCCGGACTCTTTTTCTAACTCCGAACCGCCCGCGCCCCTGCCAATCGAATCCGATTGGGCGCCGATCATGGAATTCACCGCCGCAGATATCTTTCAGCACTCGCCCTTCGGCGACATTCTGAATTCACTAAGGTCTCTCTCTTTGTCAGGAGAGCCCTGGCCGGATTATGGCCAACAGGATTGGGATGCGGACGACGAAGAAATTCGACACCCACCCACCACCCACTTCGTAGCCACTGTCGATGATTTAACCGACATGCTTGACTTCGACTCCGAAGACATCGACGGTATGGACGACGATGTAGGAGACGAACATGAACCAGCACCTATAGGGCACTAGAAAGCCACCTCGTCATATGACATATGCATGGTGGATACACCCAAAGAAGGCAATGGCGACGAGATAGCGGAGGATGACCCCTCCAAGAAACAACCCAAGCGCCAAAGTCAGCGGCGCCGCTCTAAGTCCTGCCAAAGAAAAAGTGGTGATACCGGCACAGGAGATAATAACACTCCGTATAGTGCCGAAGATAACAACAATCCCCTCCAGCATGATTTAGAGCAGGAGGAGGGAGGAGCCAGCTCTCCTGAGAGAGCGGCAGACGAAGAGGAGGAGGATGACAATTACATGTCCCCCTCCAAAGACGAGGCAAGCCTCAGCGACGATGAATTTGCCGTACCAAAGGATCCCATCAAACAAGAGTGCTTCAAGCGCCAGCTTATGGCCATGACAAATAGCCTGAAGAAAAAGCAGCAACAGCTTCAAGCTGATCAAGATCTGCTAGCTGACAGATGGACTGAAGTCCTCGCGGCCGAGCAATATAAACTCAAGCGCCCATCCAAGAATTACCCAAAGTGCAGGTTACTACCCGACTGGAGGAAGAAGCGTATGATACAGCTGATGGGCCACCTCGTGGCCGCGATAGAGAGGCATTCCAGCCAAAAGCTCAGCCTCCACCCCGATGCCATTCAAATAAAAAGGCATGGGGAGATACGCCAGACCTGCGAGACATATTGGAGGACAAAGCAAAGCATGCAATATCGATCTACGGATCACGACGACGCACCACTCTACGAGACGATAAACGTCACGTCGGATAAAGTGAAAGCAAATCCGGCCGGGCCGAACACAGCGGGCAAGACCCATTTGAGCTGCGTCGCGATATAGCCCAATACAGAGGCGCCGCACACCCCTTATGCTTCACAGACGAAGTAATGGAACATCAATTCCCAGAAGGTTTCAAACCTGTAAATATTGAATCATACGATGACACAACAGATCCCGCAGTATGGATTGAGGATTTCCTCCTCCACATCCACATGGCCCGCGGTGATGACTTACACGCCATCAAATACCTCCCACTAAAGCTAAAAGGACCAGCGTAGCATTGGCTTAACAGCTTGCCAGCGGACTCCATTAGCTGTTGGGAAGATCTGGAAGCCGCATTCCTCGACAACTTTCAGGGCACTTATGTGCGACCACCAGACGCCGATGACTTGAGCCACATAATTCAGTAGCCAGAAGAGTCGGCCAGGCAATTCTGGACTCGGTTCCTTACAAAGAAAAATCAAATCGTCGACTGTCCGGATGCGGAGGCCTTAGCAGCTTTCAAACACAACATCCGAGACGAGTGGCTAGCCCGACACCTTGGTCAGGAAAAGCCGAAATCTATGGCAGCTCTCACGACGCTCATGACCCGCTTTTGTGCGGGAGAAGACAGCTGGCTGGTTCACAGTAATAACATATCAAAGAACCATGGTACCTCAGATACCAAGGACGGCAATAGCAGGTCATGTCGCAAGAAACATAAGCGCCACATTAACAACAAAAATACTGAGGATACGGCAGTCAATGCTGGATTCAAAGGCTCTAAACACGGTTAGCGGAAAAGCCATTCAAACAAAGTACGCTGGGTCCGTCCAGCTTGGACCGTATACTCGGTCATTCGTGTCAAATACACGGCACCCCAGACAAGCCGACCAATCACACCAACAGGGATTGTTAGGTGTTCAAGCAGGCCGACAAGTTAATTGCCGAAAACAAGGACAAGGGGCCGCATAGCGATGACGAGGAGGAGCCCCGGCAGCCGCACACTAGAGGACAGAAGAGGTTTCCCCCGCAAGTGCGAACAGTGAACATGATATACGCAACCCACATCCCCAAAAGGGAGCGGAAGCATGCGCTCAGGGACGTATATGCGTTGGAGCCAGTCGCCCCAAAGTTCAACCCTTGGTCCTCCTGTCCGATCACCTTCGATCGCAGGGACCACCCCACTAGTATCCGTCATGGCGGATTCGCCGCACTGGTCCTAGACCCAATCATTGACGGATTTCACCTCACTCGAGTCCTTTTGGATGGCGGCAGTAGCCTGAACCTGCTTTATCATGACACAGTGTGCAAAATGGGTATAGACCCCTCAAGGATCAAACCCACAAAAACGACCTTTAAGGGCATCATTCTAGGTGTAGAGGCCCATTGCACAGGCTCAATTACACTGGAGTGGTCTGCGGATCCCCGGATAACTTCCGAAGCGAAGAGTTAATCTTCGATATAGTCCCGTTCTGCAGTGGTTATCACGCGCTGCTCGGGCGAACGGCATTTGCTAGATTCAATGCGGTACCGCATTATGCATACCTCAAGCTCAAGATGCCAGGACCTCGCGGACTTATTACAGTCAATGGAAACACAGAGCGCTCTCTCCGAACAGAGGAGCACACCACAGCCCTCGCAGCAGAAGCGCAAAGCAGCCTCTCCAGGCAATCAACCAGTTCGGCGCTTCAAATCCCGAACACCTTCAAGCGCGCTCGAGGCAATCGGCAAATAGACCACCCGGCGCGATCTGAGCTCGCGTAGCAATACGGCGGCCACCCCAATCCCAGCCCAGTGGCGAAACTCGTGCCGCGCGTACATAATTACGCATTAAAAATACCAAGGGCATAGATGGGGAGGGGGGAACAATTGCGGCACGCCCCAAGACGCGGCTTAAACTGCACTAGGGGCTTCCCGTTTGGTTATTTTTTTCAGGACCTTAATCTCTGGAAACACTGTCCGGCAGCACTATTGTCGCTCACATGATGCATCAACCAAGGAGGCAGACAACTACGTCATACCACGGAATTCCCAGGTTGATTACAATAACGAGCGAAATATTCGATTTCATATCATTCCTCAGCTTGCCCTTGGAAGGGACATAGTCCTACTCTTTTATTATTGCACTATCTGTATCACTCTGCTTTAACGCAATTTTTTCATAAACAATGCATGACATTATGACTATTATTGCATTCTTGTCATATATATATATATATCTATGTGTTCATTAATGATGCGTTGCAATCGTACACTTTGGTACGGCCAATACACCAGGGGCTTACGTACCCCACAATGCGGTGTGACAAGTCTGAACACTTTCACAAGTGCGGCACCCCGAACTTATAGCATTATATGCATCAGCTCCGAATCATGTCTTTGGTCAAATGTTGGGTTTGCCCGGCTCCTATGTTTTGGTACCTTACGTTCCGCTCTATCGGCTAAGGTAGCGCTAGGAGAACTACTGCGATTGTGCCCCGGTTCTGCTGGGTTCAGCACCTCAGTAGAGAAAGCTAAAACTGACTGTCATGATAAGGCGAGAGACTGGTCGCTGTTCGGCGAGGTTTTCGAGTCCCTAAAGACTTATGCCGCTTAGAGCGAGGGGCCGGCCCTGTCTAGCTTAAAGGCGTGTATCGCGCCCCAAATTCGGCCTTCTGAATACCAGGGGCTTCGCCGAAATTTAAAATTATAGAATTCTATGGCTAAGTGAGAGTGATAAAGCATTATTAGTCTGGTTGCCTTGTTCGTTGTGCTGAGCACCTCCCTCGAAGGACCCAAACATGGGAACAAGAGTGCTCAGGTTTATCCCAAACACCCCAGCACTCGTGGCATGGGGGCAGAAGCCGAGGACTAGCCATCTCTTAGATTTGATAAACATCCAAACAGAAGGTAATATTTTAAATTAAAACAAGCGTTGCATAGCGCTTATGAAACAAGTTTTCATAAATATGGGATAAAACGAGCAAGTCTCACTCAAATATTACATCTTTGGAACACTCGTCCGCTATGAGATGGGCACCCGGCAGAACACCCTCGTAGTACATCTCGGGGTGGCGGTGCTCCTTGCCCTCAGGCGGCCCCTCCTTGATCAGCTTCACGGCGTCTAGCTTGACCCACTGCAATTTCACACGGGCAAAAGCCCGGCGTGCACCTTCAATGCAGACAGATCGCTTGACGACCTCCAGCCGCAGGCAGGCATCCACAAGCTGCTCACCAGGCCGAAGAAGCTGTTTGGAAGGGCGTCGCCAGGCCACAGCCGGACTATAAAGCTCTTCATGGTCCGATCGGCCGCCTTATGTAGCTCGACCATCTGCTTCAGCCGGTCGCTCATTGGCACCGGGTGTTCGGCCTCAGCATACTGAGACCAGAACAGCTTCTACGTTGAGCTTCCATCCTCGGCCTGGTAAAATTGTGCGGCACCGGACACACTGTGGGGCAAATCTGCGAATGCTCCTGGAGAGCTCCGGATTCGGGTAAGTAATCGGTAATTTACTTTTACATGCTTGCTTTGCATATAGAAAGCCTTACCCGCCGCTATCTTCTTCATTGCGTCGATCTCCTGGAGGGCTTTTTGGGCTTCGGCCTTGGCACTTCTTGCGCTCTCGAGGGCCGTGACAAGCTCAGACTCCCGCGTCTTTGAGTCAAGCTCCAACGCCTCGTGCTTCGCCACGAGAGCCTGGAGCTCTTCCTGCACCTCACCCACCTGAGCCTCATGCTTCTCTCACTCGGTGCGCTCCTTGGCCTCTATATCCTTGGCCTTGGTTAGCGCTTGCTTCAGGGTCGCCACCTCGGTCGTGGCCCATGGCAAATATACGTTGATCCTGTCATTTTGCAATCACGTCTTCTTTTATATATACATATCTATAGACAGGGTCTTACTTACCCTTGTTCTCCTCGAGCTGTCTCTTGGCAAGGCCGAGCTCTTTCCTGGACCACTCGAGGTCCTGCTTTAGTACGGCGACCTCCGCAGTTACTGCGGCGAACGCCAACAGCGAAGCCTGCATATGCATATTGACATACTTATATTAGACTCCTGCGATATTATTTGATCCTCTGTTTGGCTTTTCTTTGTGAACACCGAACAAAGCATCAGGGGCTATTGTCTATGCGGTAATATTTCTACTACATTTTAAAACACTTACCTCAAAGCCTGTTAGAAGGCTGGCACAGGCTTCAGTCAATCCGCTCTTGGCGGACTGAACCTTCTGGATCACCGCACTCATGATAGTGCGGTGCTCCTCATCGATGGAAGCGCTGCGAAGTGCTTCCAGCAGATTGTCCGGCGCCTCTGGATGGACAGAGGTCACCGGCACAGGTGTCTTGCCCCTCTTAGAAGGAGGCCGCCTGCCCGAGCCCGGAACCGCTAGAGGGTCCGGTGCGGTGTTCGGCTGAGGGCCGAACTCGGAGCTCTCAGCGGCCCCGTCCCCTCGGCTCCCGGAGTCCGGAAGGTCGCCTTGAGGCGCCTCCAGGACTGTCTCCCTCGACCCGGTGCCTCTTGAGACAGCACCTCGGCGTCGTCAGCAGGATGAGGGGAGGTGGCGGTCGGGACTAGATCGCTATCCATGTCCGACGAGCCTAGGGAGCCGTCCGATGATACATCGATGCTGGTTCGCGGCGGCCTGTATAATCATGTTCGGCGTTAGGGAAAGCAGTGCGACAAAGGAATGCTATGAGTTACTCTGGTATCCAAATACTTACGATCTCCCCAGGGGCTTGACCCTGGGCAACCACTCGTATTCGTCTTCGTCGGCGGCGGTGGAGCTGTCCGGAAGGAGAGTCCTTCCCTTCTTGGACCCTTCGGCCCCCCAGTTAGGGCGGCCTTCCTTTTCTTATCTCCCTTTGCAGGAAGGGGAGCATCTTCTTCTTCTTCCTCGTCTTCAGGGGAGGAGTGCGCCGCAGAGTCATCGGACGGTGAGTCCGACGACACCTGGCGTCGGGAACTCTTTCGGGTTCCCTTGGCCTTCTTGGTCTTCTCCGGCACCGTATAAGGAGTCGGGGTCAGCATCTTCGCCAGAAGAGCGTCTGCTGGGCCTTCGGGCAAAGGAGCCGGACAATCGATTTGTCCGATCGTCTCCTGCCAGTCCTGTCAAAGGTACGGGAGTTTAGATCCCACATGGAGTCAACCTATAAAAAATAAGTATCCTGCGAGAGGTAAAGCAACTTACCGCTTTGGCTTGGCGCTTCACGCTGAATCCACGATCCTCAGTAATGGGAGGGGGGACCTCGGCGCTTTTGAACAGCACCCTCCAGGCATCTTCGTGAGTTGTGTCGAAAAGCATGTTCAGAGTTCGGTGCCGCGCCGGGTCAAACTCCCACAAGTTGAACTCCCGTTGTTGACACGGGAGAATCCGGCGGTGGAGCATGACCTGGACCACGTTGACAAGTTTGAGCTTCTTGTTCACCATGTTTTGAATAAATATTTGGAGTCCGATCAGCTCTTCCGAACTACCCCAAGACAGGCCCTTCTCTTTCCAGGAGGTGAGCCACATGGGGATGCCAGATCGGAACTCGGGGGCCGCTGCCCATATAGGGTCACGCGGCTCGGTGATGTAGAACCACCCCGATTGCCACCCCATTATGGTTTCCACAAAGGAGCCCTCGAGCCATGTTACGTTGGGCATATTGCCCACCATGGCGCCTCCGCACTCCGCCTGGCGGCCGCCCACCACCTTCGGCTTGACATTGAAGGTCTTCAACCATAAGCCGAAGTGGGGCTTGATGCGGAGGATGGCCTCGCACACGACGATAAACACCGAGATGTTGAGGATGAAGTTCGGGGCCAGATCATGGAAATCCAGGCCGTAATAGAACATGAGCCCCCGGACGAATGGATGGAGAGGGAATCCCAGTCCACGGAGGAAATGGGTGAGGAATACTATCCTCTCATGGGGCCTGGGGGTGGGGATGAGCTGCCCCTCATCTGGGAGCCGATGAGCGATGTCGTCGGGCAGGTATCCGGCTCTCCTCAGTTTCTTGAAGTCTCCCTCCGTGATGGAGGAGACCATCCACCTGCCTCCCACTCCGTACATGGTTGGAGAAGGTTGAGGTGGGAAGTGTGGACTTGGGCGCTAGAGCTCAAGTGTGCGAAAACGGATGAGCAAAGGAGGAAGAAGGCGTGGATAGGAAGGTGAATCCTTACCCCTTTATATGGGCGGATGAAACTGAGCATTCCCACTTGCCTGGTAAAACTCGCTTATCCCCCAAGCGCCATAATTGATGGCGCGGTTGGGTTATCCACGCATGTATTGATGAGAATCCCGTAATAAGGGGCCATGATCTCTGCTTTCACAAGACGTGTCGAAAAGCTGCCTCGCGTTATGTGCGGGGCTGGTTAAAGGAAACGGTTCGAATAATCACCGGGCCATGACATAACGTCATACTGCCAAAAGAAGCCAGCAAATTAGATCTGCGAAAATATTATTCTCTCTACAGTGGAATGTGGAACTTATTTTGCAGGGTCGGAGACTATCCTCGTATTCAAAATCTTTTGTGATGTATTCAGAGAAGGAACCCGCCTTGCAATGCCGAAGACAATACTGCGTGTCGGACTCATCGTCATTGAAGCCTAGTTCAGGGGCTACTGAGGGAGTCCTGGATTAGGGGGTCTCTGGACAGCCGGACTATCTCCATTGGCCGGACTGTTGGACTATGAAGGTACAAGATTGAAGACTTTGTCCCGTGTCTGGATGGGACTCTACTTGGCGTGGAAGGCAAGCTAGGTAATACGGATATGGATATCTCCTCCTTTGTAACCGACCTTGTGTAACCCTAACCCTCTCCGGTGTCTATATAAACCGAAGGGTTTTAGTCCGTAGGACAACAACCACAACATACAATCATACCATAGGCTAGCTTCTAGGGTTTAGCCTCTCTGATCTCGTGGTAGATCTACTCTTGTACTACCCATATCATCAATATTAATCAAGCAGGATGTAGGGTTTTACCTCCATCAAGAGGGCCCAAACCTGGGTAAAACATTGTGTCCCCTGCCTCCTGTTACCATCCAGCCTAGACGCACAGTTCGGGACCCCCTACCCGAGATCCGCCGGTTTTGACACCGACAAGTGCCCTCGAAGGAAGATAAAGGGGGGAATAAAGAGGCCAAAACGAGCCTCGCTCACTACTCGTCCCAACCGGGGGAATGAGCGCCTCCGCGAAGGAGGATAACCAGGGAGAAGAATCTGACATTCCCTCTCCAGAGAAGAGGACCACCTCTGAATATCCGTAAACAGAGGTTTCCAAACGGGGGAAGAAATATTCGCCAGAGGGTCCTGCCTCGGGGGGTACCCTTGCCGCACAGTGTCCGCAAGGGAATCAGCCCTCTACCGAGCTGTAAGTAATCGAAAAGTACTTAGTAGTGAAAATATCCTACCTTACTTCTGAAGACAATAACCGAAGCTTATATCTTGTAGTTCAGATCGTAGCCCTTCTCGACAGAGTTCGTCTTCGGGGGATCTTCTTTCGGAGATGATGGAGAGTGAAACACCTCGCCCTGCCACCCCGCCTCACGAGGCGGGCGACCCTGGAGTGTCGTCACGGAGGGTTTCTCCTGATCCGCCAAGGCCAGGGGGCAATCCCTTGTCCACCCGGAGTCCTCAGTATTCGGATCCTAAAGAGAGCAATAGAAAGAATCCGGGACCGTATAGTGTGCGGTCGGACGCACTGAAGGATCTTCTGGAGCAAACGGCCATCTCAGAAGCGCATAGTATGCTAATGGGTACGGTAATTGAAAGAATTTCGTCTGCTGAAAGTGGATTGAATGAAGCTTTTATGAGTTTGCTGAAAGGCTTTGAGGTACGTGAAATAGTGTATGTTTTTTACGGTACCGCACACGTTAGGTGTGCCCTATGCAGATAGTAGCCCCTGAGACTCTGGTTGTCGTCGAAAACGGCAGCAAACAGAGGATCATAGTCCCAGGTAATAACCAGACTGCCTTTATGTGCAGGTGGCCGAAGCTCCGGTGGCTAGCCGGACTGATGGGTTTGCCGAGCTAAAGCGGCAACTTGATGCGGGAGATGCCAACATCGTGCTTGTCAACAAGCGGCTTGACGAGGCACATGGTAAGTGATTTCTCCGGTGATCAACGCATAGTAAGAGGAGCAGGATGCCAATATCTTTAATATGTTGTGACTGCAGATGGAGCTACCACCGTGGAGACCGTTCGGGCATAGCTTTCCCGAGCCAAGGAACAAGCAAGGAATAGCGATGCGGCTGCTCTAAGGGCGGTCGAAGAGCTGCAAGCCGAACAGTCCGCGCATCACCAGAGCAAGGAAAGGATAGCCAAGATGGCCATTGAGTTGAAAGATGCCGCTGACCGTTACTAGCTTCTTGAAAAAGAAATCCGAGCGAGGGCGGCAGACCTAGAGAAGGCCATGGTAGCAGCCAAGGAAGCCCGCTCTAAAATTAGAGCGATGAAGGAGGAGCTGCATCAAGCTGTGGATATCGTGGCTGGGAAGCCCTTCTTGTTGCGAACTAAGTTCGGAGATCCAAAGTATGCTCCTCTTGATCAACTATGGAGTTCTGCGGACGCCTACGTGGATTTGGCGGCAAGTGCTGCTGATGCGACCGAGTACTTCAAGGATCAAGGAGATCGCGAAGTGGAAAAGATGTTCTGGTCATAGTTCCATGCTCTAGTGCGTCCGATGCTGTTGAATGAGAAAATGATCGAGTGGGCCGAGCTCCATAGGTTGTCCAGACTCGCCATCAGGTCCATTGTGGATCATCTGTGGCTGGGAGGGCCAAGGCCGAATAGTTACTTTAGTTTGGTGCAACAATTCCTTAGTGTTGTGCCGCACATTGATGCTATGAAGAGGTCGGCGTGCATAGAGGGTGCGCGGATGGCCTTTGCCCGTGTCAAGACATACTGGGCAGAGATGGAGGCCACCAGTGTTGCAACACAGGGTTCGGCCGTGGGCCGAGTGGCTGCCGAGCACTACTTTGAAGAAGTTCTTGAAGGCGCTCGTTCGATAGAGGCTCAGTGCTCGAAGAATATTATGTTCTAGTGACATGTACTCCAATTGTGAAAACAATGTTTTATTGAGTTATCAAGGCTGTGTTTATACTTTTGCCTGCAAGTATTATGGTGCCTCCTGTGCGGCCGCTTATGTATATATGCATATAACCTGAAAGTTTGCAGTTGTCGACTTCCGCCCCCACGCATATAATGCGGGGGTGTTCGCAAAAAATGTGTATTCACACTTGATCCAACATCTTGGTCCATTAAGGAGGTGGTAGCGCAGCGAACGAGGCAATCAGACTATATTGCTTTAACACTTTCACTTAGCCATAGGAGTTTGACGGTGGGGCTACTATATAGCCCCTGGTACTTCTGCGCTCATCCGGATACAGGGCGCATACGTACATGACCGGGAAATGGCCCTTCATTAATGCGGAGCAATCCTGAAGATTCCGCTGAGTCATCGAGTGGTTGACCAGTCTCGCACTATATCATGACAGTCAGTTTTCGGGTTTCTCTACTGAGGTGCTCATCCGGATGAACCAGGGCACAATCGCAGTAGTTCACCCAGTGCTACCTTAGCTGATATAGCGGAACGTAAGGTACCAAAACATGGGAGCCGGGCAAACCCAACATTTGACCAAAGACATGATTCGGAGCTGATGCATATAAGGCCAAACTCGCGACGCCGAACACTCCCTAAGGTATTCGGTCTTTGTAACATATGTCGGGCTGAACAATGCCCTTAATAATAAACCCCGGGTGTCCAGGTACATGCAATATCCTGACGTGGCCACATGCCAATACGTCGGCATCCTTCTCAGTTGTATTGAGTATCCGGAGGATGTGAACAACAAGAGACGGTAAAAAAGGTTTATGCGGGGTCTTAATCTAAAAAGAAACCTTTGAGCGGGTCCCTACTACACGTCTGCGCCTGTGTCTCCGTTGTGCCGTGTCCCGGATGGGTGTAGCACGATTGTCATCTGTAAAAGAGAAAAACTTAGGTGAAAGTTGTCGTGCCAGAAAATTGGTTATTATCAATAAACCATTAAAATTTAAGATAAGTAAAGTTGAGCCGGACTAGCCCTGATTACACGCGGGAAGCCCCTGGTACCGTCTAGGAGGGCTTTATCATCAAACCAATCTCATGTATATGTAGTGGTGCACCGGACTCGTCTAACCGTGTCCGTGGTCTTGACAACCTGTCATTCTTTCTGGTTGGTGAGGCCGTCTAGTGCTCGGCGGATAAAGCCGCTGCACATTCTTCCGCGCGTTGAGCATGCTCAGTGTTTCCGCTAACTGTGATGGTGCCACATGGACCGAGCATCTTAAGCTTGAGATAAGCGTAATGCAGGATTGCATTAAAATGAGCGAAAGCCGCTCTTCCGAGTAGTGCCTGATAGCCGCTTCGGAATGGAGCGATGTAGAAAGTTAACCTTTCTCTTCGGAAGTTGTCGGAAGAACCGAACACAACCTCTAGTAATAGAGAGCCCGTGCAGCGGGCCTCTAGGCCTGGTATTACTCCCTTGAAGGTAGTAGTACGGTGGCTTATTTTTGTCGGGTCTATCCTCATTTTGCGGAATGTGTCCTGATATGTCAGATTTAGACCACTGCCGCCGTCCATGAGGACTCGTGTGAGATGGTATCCATTTATTATTGGGTCTAACACCAAGGCCGCCAATCCTTTGTGCCGGATGCTTGTCGCGTGATCCCTGTGATCAAAAGGTGATCGGGCAGGCCAACCAGGGGTTGAACCTAGGGGTGACGGGCTCTATGGTGCGTGTGTCTCGGAGTGCATGTTTGCTCCTCCTCTTCGTCACATGGATCATGTTGACTGTTTTAACCTCTGGTTGGAATTTTTTTTGTCCTCTAGTGCTTGCTGGTGATGCTCGTCCTCGTCTTTGCTTGGTCTCTCCCCCCTTGTGTTCGGCGTTGAGCTTACATGCCTGCTTGAAGACCCAGCATTCTTTGTGGGTGTGATTTGCAGGTTTATCGGGGGTGCCATGAATCTGACATAGTTTGTCAAGAATCTTGTTTAGGCCAGACAGTCCATCTCTGCTGCCTTTGAAAGGCTTTTTCCGCTGACCTGGACGAGAGCCCCTGAATCCGGCGTTTACCATCGTATTATTTGGTCGAGAGCCCCTGAATCTAGCAATTTCTCTTCAAGCAAAGCATTAAAATTCTTTTGTGAATTCATAAACTCTTTAACACTATTCTCAAATTCAGGGGGCATCTTATTATAATTTCCATAAGAGTTGTTGTAGGAATTCCCATAATTATTAGAAGGATTACTAGGATATGGCCTAGGATTAAAATTCCCTCTATAAGCGTTGTTACCAAAATTATTCCTACCAACAAAATTCACATCCATAGATTCATTGTTATTCTCAATCAAAGTAGACAAAGGCATATCATTAGAATCAGAAGAAACACTCTTAGTAGCAAATAATTTCATAAGTTCATCTGTAACATCCCAAATTTTCAATTTGGAATGTTATACACTAGATCATCAATGCATATCATAATTTATTTGCTTTTGGCTTTGATCCTAGAAATTCTACGCAACTCAAGGACCCACTGAGAGAGTTGGGGATTTCGTTATTTTCATATTTGAGTTTTCTCAAATTTTGAGAATAGGATCATTTGATTTTAATTATTTTATCATCAATTATTTCTATTACAAAAATATGAGAGAGGGAATAAAATGACTTTCCCAAAATAAAGAAATATTTAGGATTTAATAATAAAATCAAATAAGATTTTATTTCGGAGTTTTTCGGTATTTTATTTGAATTTAGGAAAAATGTGCGTTTTTCAAAATTGCATTTATTCCCCAAATAAATGTTCACCTTGTGCGGCTTCATTTTAGAAGCCCGGAAAAATTTATTTCGGGATTTTTGGAGTCTGTTTAGTATTTCTTTTATTTGTTTTTCTGCGCGGAATAATAATAAAAAAATGTGAACCGACTTCAGGCCATACCCGAGCGGGACTTCGCCCGAGGGCAGCCTTTAAATAGCGCCGCCCCGAGCCGCCCCAGCCCACCGCGCCCGAAACCCTAGCCGCCGCCGGACCCGCCACCCGAGGTAAAAAAAAGAAAAAAAGTCGCGGTTTTTTTTTAGTTTCAGTTTTTTTAAATAGATCGGTTTTTCCGATTTATTTATTTAGTGAGTGTTCGTCTGTTTGTTCGTTCTAGCGAACGTTCGTCGTTTTTCTTTTCTCGGATTAAATCCGCGATTTTTCTGATCGCGATTCCTGATCCGATTTTCATTTTAGTATAACTTTTCGCTCGGTTATCGGAATCGGGCGATTCAAGCGCTTGGAGGTTCGTCTTGAAACCCTCTAACCGTTTAGCCAACTTAAACAAGTTTTTGCCACTGTAAAAATTTCCCTAGATCCAGAATAGTAAACGAAGCATGTTTCTTTTGCCGTTTGACTTTCGTTGCTTCGTTTGATTTGATTCTTTTTGCAAACCAGAGTTCTTAAGTTGAACTTTCTGGTTATATATCTTATTTGAGTTTTACCTGTGCATTAGATGAATACTTATTGTATGCTTGTTTGTTTGTCTGCGATATAATACCCGGAGTGCGCCGCCTGTTACTTCGAATCTCTAGGTTTCATGGATCATCAGCAAGGCAAGTAACACTTTGATCATACCTCCTACTACCCAGTTTTATTGCATTAGATCATTCCTCAAACATTGCATGATTAGGATCTAATTAAATTGTGGGATGGGAAGTAGTTGAGGTGGTACCTATTACCTGTTTATTATCAAACCTTTGGGAGTTACTTCTACGTTTGCCTATTATGCCATGCTATGCTAGTAGACGTGGATTGGGTGAGTGATATCCATGACAGGTGTGAGTTTGTTAATTAATGGTTTATCTAAGGTGGCAACTTAAACACACATCTCGGTGGATTGAGGTACCTGGGTATTCCAGGATTGCCTGGTTTTCTTTATGGACCGCCACCCAGGCCCAAAGGGATCATGAGATTTTTCATACTAGAAACTTCCGTGTGCAGCCACAAGCTATTATGGGCTCTAGCATAGTTGATTAAGTCGTGCGAACTCTTACAGGGTAGACTAGCAGATGTAGGGGAAGTAGGTGTAACGGTCTATCCATCGTAAGGTGCTAGCGCTTCTGAAAGACTATGTCTCGGTCATCCGTCTTCTCAAACACCATGTAGTGCGAGAAACCAAACGGAGGCGATCGAGTCTTGTGGAGAAAAGTGCGCAAACCTCTGTAGAGTGTATAAACTAATCATGGTTAGCCGTGTCCCCGGTTATGGACATCTTGAGTATCTAGTACTTGGATTATCATGTGAATCTCAACATGTTACTCTAAATTTAATTTTGTTGGGTTTTGTTTAATGATGATGCTTAATTGGGATTGAGAATGCTGTCAACCATTCTCAATGTTTAACAACTACCGTGATAGTTAAATAAAATTTATTCCTTTGTAGTAGGGGAAAATTGGCTTTACGCAAAACTGTAACCATAGAGCTTTCCACCAGCCAAATATGCATATAGTATAGCAGTTTCATTCCATTACTCTCTATGTGTTACTTTGCCAGCATATTCCATGTGCTGACCCATTTCGGGCTGCAACGTTAATGTTGCAGACTTTTCAGACGATGATTAAGGAGTTTTTAGGCCATGGTTCTATACTCAGTGATGCCATTGGAGTTGATGGACTCACTTATCTTCCAAGCCTTCCGTTGTTATCATTATTAGATGGCCTTAAGCCATATTTATTGTAATAAGTTCTCTATTGAGACACTTGATGTAATAAGTGTGTGATTGCTACTATGTTATAAATCCTCCGAGTACTTTGTGGTGTCAGCATTACTGATCCAGGGATGCACCTGAGCACAGAGATCAGACCGTTTGAGGTCTGGTCACTACATCATCCATCTTTCCACTCAAAACATTGATTTCTTCTATTGCATGCACTTTTTTATTAGAAGATCTTTCAGTATGCCATTGAGAATAATTAACCATAATATTATCTAGGAGTTTAGTAGAATCTCCTAAAGTGATTTCCATAAAAGTGCCTCCCGCGGCCGAATCTAAAAGATTTCTAGAAGCAAAATTCAATCCGGCATAAAAAATTTGTATAATCATCCACAAATTCAAACCATGAGTAGGGAAATTACGTATCATTAATTTGATTCTCTCCCAATCTTGTGCAACATGTTCATGATCAAGTTGCTTAAAGTTCATAATATCGTTTCTAAGAGAGATGATCTTAGCGGGAGGGAAATACTTAGAGATAAAAGCATCTTTGCACTTGTTCCAAATATCAATACTATTTTTAGGCAAAGACGAAAACCAAGCTTTAGCACGATCTCTAAGCGAAAAAGGAAATAGCTTCAATTTAACGACATCATTATCGACATCTTTTTTCTTTTGCATATCACATAAATCAACGAAGCTATTCAGATGAGTAGCGGCATCTTCACTAGGAAGGCCGGCGAATTGATCTTTCATAACAAGATTCAACAAAGCAGTATTGATTTCACAAGTTTCTGTATTGGCAAGAGGAGCAATCGGAGTGCTAAGGAAATCATTATTATTGGTATTAGTGAAGTCACACAATTTGGTAGTATCTTGAGACATCGCGACAAACAAGCAATCTAACACACGAGCAAACAAGAGCAAACGAGCAAAAGAGGCAGAGAAGGAGAAGGAGATTGGGAAAGAGAGGGCGAATAAAATGGCAAGGGTGAAGTGGGGGAGAGGAAAACGAGAGGCAAATGGCAAATAATGTAATGCGAGAGATAGGGATTGTGATGGGTACTTGGTATGTTGACTTTTGCCTAGACTCCCCGGCAACGGCGCCAGAAATCCTTCTTGCTACCTCTTGATCTTGCATTGTATTTTCCTCGAAGAGGAAGGGATGATGCAGCAGAGTAGCATAAGTATTTCCCTCAGTTTTTGAGAACCAAGGTATCAATCCAGTAGGAGGCCACGCTCAAGTCCCTCGTACCTGCACAAAATGATAGCTACTCGCAACCAACGCGATTAGGGGTTGTCAGTCCCTTCACGGTCACTTACGAGAGTGAGATCTGATAGATATAATATTTTTGGTATTTTTGGTATAGAGAAGCAAAGTGAAAAGTAAAAGGCAAAGTAAAAAGCAAAACAAGATTAAAGTGATGGAGATTGATATGATGAGAATAGACCCGGGGCCATAGGTTTCACTAGTGGCTTCTCTCAAGAGCATAAGTATTCTACGAAGGGTGAACAAATTACTGTTGAGCAATTGACAGAATTGAGCATAGTAATGAGAATATCTAGGCATGATCATGTATATAGGCATCACGTCCGTGACAAGTAGACCAAAACGATTCTGCATCTACTACTATTACTCCACTCATCGACCGCTATCCAGCATGCATCTAGAGTATTAAGTTAAAAACAGAGTAACGCCTTAAGCAAGATGACATGATGTAGAGAGATAAATTCATGCAATATGAAATAACCCCATCTTGTTATCCTTGATGGCAACGATGCAATACGTGCCTTGCTGCCCCTTCTGTCACTGGGAAAGGACACCGCAAGATCGAACCCAAAGCTAAGCACTTCTCCCATGGCAAGAACTACCAATCTAGTTGGCCAAACCAAACGGATAATTCGAAGAGACTTGCAAAGATAACTAATCATACATAAAAGAATTCAGAGAAGATTCAAATATTATTCATAGATAGACTTGATCATAAACCCACAATTCATCGATCTCAACAAACACACCGCAAAAAGAAGATTACATCGAATAGATCTACACAAGAGAGGGGGAGAACTTTGTATTGAGATCCAAAAAGAGAGAAGAAGCCATCTAGCTACTAACTATGGACCCAAAGGTCTGAGGTAAACTACTACACTTCATCGGAGGGGCTATGATGATGTAGAAGCCCTCCGTGATGACGGCCCTCTCCGGCGGAGCTCTGGAACAGGCCCCAAGATGGGATCTCGTGGATACAAAAAGTTGCGGCGGTGGAATTAGGTTTTTGGCTCCTCTTCTGATCGTTTGGGGGTACGTAGGTATATATAGGAGGAAGGAGTACGTCGGTGGAGCACCGTGGGGCCCACGAGGCAGGGGGCGCCCTAGGGGGACGCCCCCCACCCTCGTGACCGCCTGAGGGAGTCCTGGATTAGGGGGTGTCCGGATGGCCGGACTATACCTTCGGCCGGACTCCTGGACTATGAAGATACAAGATTGAAGACTTCGTCCCGTGTCCGGAAGGGACTTTCCTTGGCGTGGAAGGCAAGCTTGGCGATACGGATATGTAGATCTCCTACCATTGTAACCGACTCTGTGTAACCCTAGCCCTCTCCGGTGTCTACATAAACTGGAGGGTTTTAGTCCGTAGGAACAGACAAACATACCATAGGCTAGCTTCTAGGGTTTAGCCTCTCTGATCTCGCGGTAGATCTACTCTTGTAATACCCATATCATCAATATTAATCAAGCAAGACGTAGGGTTTTACCTCCATCAAGAGGGCCCGAACCTGGGTAAATTATCGTGTCCCCTGCCTCCTGTTATCATCCGCCTAGACGCACAGTTCGGGACCCCCTACCCAAGATCTGCCGGCTTTGACACCGACATTGGTGCTTTCATTGAGAGTTCCTCTGTGTCGTCACTTTTAGGCCCGATGGCTTCTCAGATCATTAACAGCGATGCGATCCAGGGTGAGACCTTTCTTCCCGGACAGATCTTCGTATTTGGCGGCTTTGCACTGCGGGCCAATTCGCTTGGCCATCTGGAGCAGATCGAAAGCTACGCCCCTGGCCATCAGGTCAGATTTGGAAGTTTGAGCTACACGGCCGACCTCCGCGGAGACTTGATCTTCGACGGATTCGAGTCGCAGCCGAGCGCGCCGCACTGTCATGATCGGCATGATCTAACTCTGCCGCCGAACAGTGCCCTGGAGGCCGCACCCGCATCAGCCCCGACCCTTAATTCGGAGCCAACTGTGCCAATCAAGGATGGGTGGTTGGACAGCGCCTCGGGGGCTGCAATCTCTACGGCGATCGAGCCGAACACCAGCCCTATTCTCTGCGAAGCCCGTGTCTCCAAGGAGCCGGACTCCTCTCCAGACTCTGAGCCCTCCGCGCCCCTACCGATCGAACCCGATTGGGCGCCGATCATGGAGTTCACCGCCGTGGACATCTTTCAGCACTCGCCCTTCGACGATATTCTGAATTCATTAAAGTCTCTCTCTTTATCAGGAGAGCCCTGGCCGGACTATGGTCAGCAAGGTTAGGATGTGGATGATGAAGAAATTCAAAGCCCACCCACCACCCACTTCGTAGCCACTGTCGATGATTTAACCGACATGCTCGACTTCGACTCTGAAGACATCGACGGTATGGATGCCGATGTAGCAGACGATCAAGAACCAGCGCCTCAAGGGCACTGGAAAGCCACCTCGTCGTATGATATATACATGGTGGAAACCCCAAAAGAAGGCAATGGCGATGGAACAGCGGAGGATGACCCCTCCAAGAAGCAGCCTAAGCATCGGCGTCAGCGGCGCCGCTCTAAATCCCGCCAAAGCAAAAACGGTGATTTCAGCACGGGAGATAATAACACCCCAGACAGTGCCGAAGACAACCACCTCCAGCAAGATTCAGCACAGGAGGATGGAGAAGCCAGCCCTCATGAGAGAGTGGCAGACAGAGAGGTCGAGGACGATAATTATATGCCTCCCTCCGAAGACGAGGCAAGCCTCGACGATGATGAATTTGTCGTGCCGGAGGATCCCGTCGAACAAGAGCGTTTCAAACGCAGCCTTATGGCCACGGCGAGCAGCCTCAAGAAAAAACAACAACAACTTAGAGCTTATCAAGATTTGCTAACCGACAGATGGACTGAAGTCCTTGCGCCCGAAGAGTATGAACTCGAACGCCCCTCCAAGAGCTACCCAAAGCGTAGGTTGCTACCCCAATTAGAGGAGGAATCACCTAAACCTACATCACCAGCGCATGATGCGGCCGACCGGCCACCCCATGGCCGCGACAGAGAGGCCTCTTGACCCTCCACTCAAGCCGCACCCCGGCGCCGCTCAAAAAATACCAAGGCACGGGAAAATACGCCAGACCTGCGAAATATATTGGAGGACAAGGCAAGGCAAACAAGATCGATCTACGAATCGCGTGGGCGCCCCACGGCACGAGACTGTAATCGTCACTCTGGATACAGTAAATCCGGCCGGGCCGAACACAGTAGACAAAGCTCGTTTGAGCTGCGTCGTGATATAGCCCAATACAGAGGCGCCGCACACCCACTATGCTTCACAGATGAAGTAATGGATCATCAAATCCCCGAGGGTTTCAAACCCGTGAACATCGAATCATACGATGGCACAACAGATCCTGCGGTATGGATCGAGGTCTATCTCCTTCATATCCACATGGCCCGCAGTGATGACCTACACGCCATCAAATACCTCCCACTCAAGCTTAAAGGACCAGCTCGGCATTGGCTTAACAGCTTGCCAGCAGAATCAATTGGTTGTTGGGAGGACCTGGAAACCGCATTCCTCGACAATTTCCAGGGCACTTATGTGCGACCACCAGACGCCGATGACCTTAGCCACATAATTCAGCAGCCAGAGGAATCGGCCAGACAATTCTGGACACGGTTCCTAACCAAGAAAAATCAAATCGTCGACTGTCCGGACGCAGAGGCCCTAGCAGCCTTCAAGCATAACATCCGCGACGAGTGGCTTGCACGACACCTAGGATAGGAAAAGCTGAAATCTATGGCAGCCCTCACAACACTTATGACCCGCTTTTGTGCGGGAGAAGACAGCTGGCTAGCTCGCAGCAATAACATGACCAAGAGCCCTGGTAATTCGGATACCAAGGACAGCAGTGGCAGGTCGCGTCGCAACAAGCAAAAGCGCCACATTAACGGCGACAATGCTGAGGATACGACAGTTAATGCCGGATTCAGAGGCTCTAAACCCGGTCAGCGGAAAAAGCCATTCAAAAGAAATACTCCGGGTCCGTCCAGTTGGGACCGAATACTCGACCGCTCATGCCAGATACATGGCACCCCCGAAAAACCAGCCAATCACACCAACAGGGATTGTTGGGTGTTCAAGCAGGCAGGCAAGTTAAATGCCGAAAGCAGAGACAAGGGGCTGCATAGCGATGACGAGGAGGAGCCCCGGCCGCCGAACAACAGTGGACAGAAAGGTTTTCCCCCACAAGTGCGGATGGTGAACATGATATACGCAACCCACGTCCCCAAGAGGGAGCGGAAGCATGCGCTAAGGGACATATACGCGATGGAGCCAATCGCCCCAAAGTTCAACCCATGGTCTTCCTGCCCGATCACTTTTGATCGAAGGGACCACCCCACTAGCATCCGTCATGGCGGATTCGCCGCATTGGTTCTAGACCCAATTATTGACGGATTTCACCTCACTAGAGTCCTTATGGACGGCGGCAGCAGCCTGAACCTGCTTTACCAGGATACAGTGCGGAAAATGGGCATCGATCCCTCGAGGATTAAACCCACTAAAACAACCTTTAAAGGCGTCATACCAGGTGTAGAGGCCAACTGTACAGGCTCAGTTACACTTGAAGTGGTCTTCGGATCTCCGGATAATTTCCGAAGCGAGGAGTTAATCTTCGACATAGTCCCGTTCCGCAGTGGCTATCACGCACTGCTCGGGCGAACCGCATTTGCCAAGTTCAATGCGGTGCCGCACTACGCATACCTCAAGCTCAAGATGCCAGGCCCTCGAGGAGTCATCACGGTCAATGGAAACACCGAACGCTCTCTCCGAACGGAGGAGCATACGGCGGCTATCGCAGCGGAAGTACAAAGCAGCCTCTCAAGGCAATTCTCCAGTCCGGTCATTAAACGTCTGGACACCGTCAAGCGCGCCCGGAGTAACCTACAACAAGACCGCCTGGCACGTTCCGAGCAAGCGTAGCAATGCGGCCCCAACCCCAGCCCTCGCGAACTTGCGAAACCAGTGTTGCACGTACATAACTACGCTCTGGAAATACCATGGGCACAGGGGGAGGGGCACCATCACGGCACGCCCGAAACGCGGCTTAAACCGCACTAGGGGCTGCCGATTTCTTAATTTTCTCTTATTTTCAGGACTCCATTCTTCGGAAGGCTTGTCCGGCAGTACAATTGCCGCACAAACGATACAACCAGGGAAGCAGAAAGCTACGCCGCACTATGGAACTCTAAGGTGGTCTCTATAACGAGCAGTATACCTGTTTCACATACCATTCCGCAGCTCGCCCCTGGAAAGGACATGTTAAATAGTCCCATCTTTTGCTTATTGCACTATTTGTATCGTTCTGCTTTGATCGCAGCTTTTTTAAATAAACAATGCATAGCTTCCGTCTATTATTGCATTACTCTTTTTTACGAATATATGTTCATTAATGACATGTTGCACCCGTACACTTTGGTACGGCCAATACGCCAGGGGCTTAAGTACCCCACAATACGGTGTGAGAAGTCCGAACACTTTCACAAGTGCGGCACCCCGAACTTATAGCATTATATGCATCGGCTCCGAATCATGTCTTGGGTCAATAGTTGGGTTTGCCCGGCTCCTATGTTTTGGTACCTTACGTTCCGTTATATCGGCTAAGGTAGCACTAGGAGAACTACTGCGATTGTGCCCCAGTTGAGCTGGGCTAAGCACCTCAGTAGAGAAAGCTAAAACTGACCGTCATGATGAGGCGAGAGCTGGTCGCTGTTCGAGAGGTTTTCGAGTCCCTAAAGACTTATGCCGCTTAGAGCGAGGAGTCGGCTTTGTCCGGCCTAGGCGTGGATAGCGCCCCGAACTCGGTCTTCCGAACACTAGGGGCTTCGCCGAAATTTAAAATTATAGAATTCTATGGCTAAGTGAGAGTGTTCAAGCATTATAGTCCGATTGCCTTGTTCGTTGTGTTGAGCGCCTCCCTCGAAGGACCCAAGAATGGGAAAAAGAGCGCTCATGTTTATCCCGAACACCCCAGCACTCGTGGCATGGGGCAGAAGCCGACGACTTGCCATCTCTCAAATTTGATAAACGGCCACACAGAAGGTAATATTTTAAATTCAAAAGCGTTGCTTAGTGCATATGAACAAGTTTTCAGCGTACATGATCACAAATGCGAGTTTACTCAAAAATTACATCTTTGGAGCATTCATCCGCTATAAGGCGGGCACCCTTCAGGACGCCCTCATAATACGCTTCCGGGACGCGATGCTCCTTGCCCGACGGCGGCCCGTCCTTCACCAGCTTCTCCGCATCCATCTTTCCCCAGTGCACTTTAGCACGGGCAAGCGCCCTACGGGCACCTTCGATGTAGACGGAGCACTTGATTACTTCAAGCCATGGACAGGCATCCACCAGCCGACTCACCAGCCCGAAGTAGCTCCCAGGCAGATCCTCTCCAGGCCAAAGCCGAACTACGAGGCCCTTTATGGCATGTTCGGCCACCTTGTGGAGCTCGACCATTTGCTTCAGCTGGTCGCTCAAAGGCACCAAGTGTCCGGCCTCAGCATACTGAGACCAGAACAACTTCTCCGTCGAGCTCCCCTCTTCGGCTCGGTAGTAGGCGGCGGCATCAGACGCACTGCGGGGCAAATCTGCGAATGCTCCTGGAGAGCTCCGGACTCGGGTAAGTAACAAGTAATTCACTTTCACGTGCTTGCTTTGCATAATGAATGCCTTACCCGCCGCTATCTTCTTCATCGCTTCAATTTCTTGGAGGGCTTTCTGGGCTTTGGCCTTGGCAGACTACGCGCTTTCGAGGGCTGCCGCAAGCTCGGACGCTTGCGTCTTTGAGTCAAGCTCCAAACTCTCATGTTTTTTCACGAGAGCCTGGAGCTCTTTCTGCACCTCCTCCACCCGCGCCTCCTGCTTCCCTCTCTCTATGCGCTCCGCGACCGCTCTGTTTTTGGCCTCGGACAGCGCTTTCTTAAGGGTTGCCACCTCAGTCGTGGCCCCTATAATAGCACGTTGATCCTGTCATTTTTTGCAACCACATCTTCTCTATATACTTGCACAAGGTATTACTTACCTTCCTTCTCCTCGAGTTGCCTCTTGGCATGGCCGAGCTCGTTCTCGGACCGCGCGAGGTTTTGCTTCAGCGTATCCACCTCCGCAGTCAGTGCGACAGAGGCCAGCAGCGAAGCCTGCATACGCATATTGACTTGATTATGTTAGACTCCTGCGAATGTTATTAGATCCTCTATTCGGCTTTTCTTTCCGAACGCCGAACAGAGCATCAGGGGCTACTGTCTATGCGGTAATATTTTTACATATTCTTTACTTACCTCAAAGCCTGTTAGAAGGCTGGCACAGGCTTCAGTCAGTCCGCTCTTGGCGGACTGAACCTTCTGGATCACCGCACTCATAATAGTGCGGTGCTCCTCGTCGATGGAGGCACCTTTAAGCACCTCCAGCAAATTGTTCGGTGCCTCCGGTTGGACGGAGGTCACCGGCTCGGTAGGCTTTCTCCTCTTGGAAGGAGGCTGCCTACCGGAGTCCGGAACCGTTGAAGGTTCTGGCACGGTGTCCGGCTCAAGGCCGGACTCGGGGCCCTTGGGGGTTTTATCCCCTTTGCGCCTGGAGTCCGGGAGGTCGCCTTGCGGCGCCTCCAGGACCACCTCCTCCTGGCTTGGAACCTGTTGGGACGGCACCTCGGCGTCGTCCGTAGGGTGGGGGAAGGTAGCGGGCGGAAGTGAATTCACGTCCGACGAATCCAGGGAGCCGCTCGATGACTCGTTGAGCCCGGCCTTGGGCAGACTGCATAGTCATATTCGGCGTAAGGAGGAGCTGTGCAAGAAAGGAACACTATAAATTGCTCTGGTGTCCGAATACTTACGATCTCGCCAGGGTCTTGGCCCTGTGCATCCACTCCTCTTCGCCATCGTCGGCGTTGGTGGAGTAGTCCGGAGGAAGGGTCTTCCCCTTCTTGGACTCTTCGGCCTCCCTAGTTGGGGCGGCCTTCCTTTTCTTCCCTCCTCCCGCTGGAGGGGGAGAGGTCTCTTCTTCCTCCTCCTCGTCTTCATGGGAGGAGTGCGTCTTGGAGTCATCAGATGATGAATCCGACACCTCCTGGCGCCGGGCACTCTTTCGAGTCCCCGTGGCCTTCTTCTTGGCCTTCTTCTCCGGCACCACATAGGGTGCCAGAACCAGCAGCTTCGCCAAGCGAGCGTCCTCTGGGCCTTCGGGCAAAGGAGCCGGACAGTTGATCTGTCCGGACGTCTCCTGCCAATCCTGTCAAAGGTAAGGGAGCTTAGATCTCGCATGGACTCGAACTATGAAAAACTAATACCCTGTAAAAGGTAAAAATAGCTTACCGCACGAGCGTGACGCTGCATGCTGAATCCGCGATCCTCGGTAGCGGATGCGGGGGCCTCGGCGCCCTTGAAAAGCACCTTCCAGACATCTTCGTACGTCGTGTCAAAGAGTCGGCTCAGAGTTCGGTGCCGCGCCGGGTCGAACTCCCACAGGTTGAAAGCCCGTTGTTGACACGGGAGGATCCAGCGGATGAGCATAACCTGGACTACGTTGACAAGTTTGAGCTTCTTGTCCACCAGGGTTTGGACGCATGTTTGGAGTCCGGTCATCTCTCCTTTTTTACCCCACGACAGGCCCATCTCTTTCCAGGAGGTGAGCCGTGTAGCGGGTCCGGATCGGAACTCGGGGGCTGCGACCCATTCAGGGTCGCGTGGCTCGGTGATGTAAAACCACCCCGATTGCCACCCCTTTAGGGTCTCCACGAAGGAGCCCTCGAGCCATAGGACGTTGGGCATCTTGCCCACCATGGCGCCTCCGCACTCTGCCTGGGTGTCGCACACCACCTTCGGCTTGACATTGAAAGTCTTGAGCCATAGGCCGAAATGGGGGCGGACGCAGAAGAAAGCCTCGCACACGATGATAAACGCCGAGATGTTGAGGACAAAGTTCGGGGCCAGATCGTGGAAATCCAGGCCATAGTAGAACATGAGCCCTCAGACAAATGGGTGGAGAGGGAAGCCCAGTCCGCAGAGGAAATGGGGGAGGAACACCACCCTCTCATGGGGCCTGGGGGTGGGGATGAGCTGCCCCTCTTCGGGAAGCCGGTGCACAATGTCGTTAGACAAGTATCCGGCCTTCCTCAGTTTTTTGATGTGTCCCTCCATGATGGAGGAGACCATCCACTTGCCTCCCGCTCCGGACATGGCTGGAGAAGATTAAGGTGGGGTGTGCGGACTTGGGCACTGGAGCTCGAGTGTGCGGAAATGGATAGGCAAAGGAGGAGGAAGGCGTGGATGAAAAGGTGGATCCTTATCCACTTATATGGGCGGACGCGACTATGCGTCCCCACCAGCCTGGTAAAACTCGCTTATCTCCCCAATGCCATAATCAATGGCGCGGTTGGGTTACCCACGCCATATTGATGAGAATCCCGGAATAAGGGGACAGGATCTCTGCTTTGACAAGACATGCCAAGGAAACTGCCTCGCTAAACGCGCTGAGGTGGGATAGTAAAACGATTCGAATAAATACTTGGCCGTGGTGTGATGTCACGCTACGAAATACGTTAGCAGATTAGATTTGTGTAAATATTATTCTTTCTATGGCAATATGTGGAAACTTATTTTGCAGAGACGGACACTACCTTTGTGTTCAAAATCTTCTATGAAGTACTTGGAGGAGGAACCCGCCTTGCAATGCCGAAGAAAATCTGCGCGCCAGACTCATCATCATTGAAGCCTGGTTCAGGGGCTACTAAGGGAGTCCTGGATTAAGGGGTGTCCGGATAGCCGGACTATACCTTTGGCCGGACTCCTGGACTATGAAGATACAAGATTGAAGACTTCGTCCCGTGTACGGAAGGGACTTTCCTTGGCGTGGAAGGCAAGCTTGGCGATACGGATATGTAGATCTCCTACCATTGTAACCGACTCTGTGTAACCCTAGCCCTCTCCGGTGTCTATATAAACCAGAGAGTTTTAGTCCGTAGGACGAACAACAATCATATCATAGGCTAGCTTCTAGGGTTTAGCCTCTCTGATCTCGTGGTAGATCTATTCTTATACTACCCATATCATCAATATTAATCAAGCAGGACGTAGGGTTTTACCTCCATCAAGAGGGCCTGAACCTGGGTAAAACATCGTGTCCCCTGCCTCCTGTTACCATCCGACCTAGACGCATAGTTCGGGACCCCCTACCCGAGATCCGCCGGTTTTGACACCGACACCGCCTCTCTGATGCCTTGGCGTAGGGTCCAAGTCTCCTGGATCACGTTCGGTGAGAAAATCACGTTCCCGAAGGTTTTATTCTGTTTGGACTCCGTTTGATATTCCGTTTCTTCGAAACACTGAAATAGGCAAAAAAACAACAATTCTGGTTGGGCCTCCGGTTAATAGGTTAGTGCCAAAAATAATATAAAAGTGGAAAATAAAGCCCAATATAGTCCAAAGCAGTAGATAATATAGCATGGAGAAATCAAAAATTATAGATACGTTGGAGACGTATCAGGCATCCCCAAGCTTAATTCCTGCTCGTCCTCGAGTAGGTAAATGATAAAAAGAGAATTTTTGATGCCGAGTGCTACTTGGCATAATTTCAATGTAAATCTTCTTAATTGTGATATGAATATTCGGATTCGAAAGATTCAAGACAAAAGTTTATATTGACATAAAAATAATAATAATTCAAGCATACTAACAAAGCAATTATGTCTTCTCAAAATAACATGGCCAAAGAAAGTTATCCCTACAAAATCATATAGTCTGGCTATGCTCTATCTTCACCACACAAAGTATTTAAATCATGCACAACCCCGATGACAAGCCAAGCAATTGTTTCATACTCTAACTTTTTCAAAACTTTTTCAATCTTCACGCAATACATGAGCGTGAGCCATGGATATAGCACTATAGGTGGAATAGAATGGTGGTTGTGGAGAAGACAAAAAGGAGAAGATAGTCTCACATCAACTAGGCGTATCAACAGGCTATGGAGATGCCCATCAATAGATATCAATGTGAGTGAGTAGGGATTGCCATGCAACGGATGCACTAGAGCTATAAGTATATGAAAGCTCCAAAAGAAACTAAGTGGGTGTGCACCCAACTTGCTTGCTCATGAAGACCTAGGGCAATATGCGGAAGCCCATCATTGGAATATACAAGCCAAGTTCTATAATGAAAGATTCCCACTAGTATATGAAAGTGATAACATGAGAGACTCTCTACTATGAAGATCATGGTGCTAATTTGAAGCACAAGTGTGGTAAAAGGATAGTAACATTGTCCCTTCTCTCTTTTTCTCTCATTTTTTTCATTTGGGCCTTTTCTCTTTTTTTATGGCCTCTTTTTATTTGGGCTTCTTTGGCCTCTTTTATTTATTTTTCGTCCGGAGTCTCATCCCGACTTCTGGGGGAATCATAGTCTCCATCATTCTTTCCTCACTTGGGACAATGCTCTAATAATGATGATCATCACACTTTTATTTTTCTTACAACTCAACAATTACAACTCGATACTTAGAACAAAATATGACTCTATATGAATGCCTCTAGCGGTGTACCGGGATATGCAATATGACAATGATGGAGTGTGTCATAATAAACGGAATGGTGGAAAGTTGCATGGCAATATATCTCGGAATGGCTATGGAAATGCCATAATATGTAGGTATGGTGGCTGTTTTGAGGAAGGTATATGGTAGGTGTATGATACCGGCGAAAAGTGCGCGGTATTAGAGAGGCTAGCAAAGGTGGAAGGGTGAGAGTGCGTATAATCCATGGACTCAACATTAGTCATAAAGAACTCATATACTTGTTGCAAAAATCTAGAACTTATCAAAGCAAAGTATTACGCGCATGCTCCTAGGGGGATAGATTGGTAGGAAAAGACCATCGCTCGTCCCCGACCGCCACTCATAAGGAAGACAATCAATAAATAAATCATGCTCCGACTACATCACATAACGGTTCACCATACGTGCATGCTACGGGAATCACAAACTTTAACACAAGTATTCTTTAAATTCACAACTACTCAACTAGCATGACTTTAATATTATCACCTCCATATCTCAAAACAATTATCATGCTTCAATCTATTCTTAGTATTCGAAACACTCAAAAGAAAGTTTCACAAATCTTGAATACCAAGCATGTTATTATTAAGCAAATTACCATCCTATTAAGAGACTCTCAAAATAATTTAAGTGAAGCATGGGAGATCAATAGTTTCTTTAAAACAAATCCACCACCATGCTCTAAAATATCTAAGTGAAGCACATATAGCAAAATTATAATGCTCAAAAGATATAGGTGAAGCACATAGAGCAAAACTACATAGCTCAAAAGATATAAGTGAAGCTCATAGAGTATTCTATCAAATTTTAATTCATGTATGGCTCTCTCAAAAGGTGTGTGCAGCAAGGATGATTGTGGCATACTAAAACACAAAGACAAAAATAATACAAGACGCTCCAAACAAAACACATATCATGTTGGTGAATAAAAATATAGCTCCAAGTAAATTACCGATGGAAGTGGACGAAAGAGGGGATGCCTTCCGGGGCATCCCCAAGCTTTGACTTTTTGGTGTCCTTGGATTATCTTGGGGTGCCATGGGCATCCCCAAGCTTAGGCTCTTGCCACTCCTTGTTCCATAATCCATCACAAGAATTCACCCAAAACTTGAAAACTTCACAACACAAAACTTAAAGTAGAAAACTCGTGAGATCCGTTAGCGAAAGAAAACAAAAGACCACTTCAAGGTACTATAACGAACTCATTATTTATTTATATTGGTGTTAAACCTACTTTATTCCAACTTCTCTATGGATTATAAACTATTTTACTAACCATAGATTCATCAAAATAAGCAAGCAACACACGAAAAACAGAATCTGTCAAAAACAGAATAGTCTGTAGTAATTTGTAGCTAGCGCAAGATCTGGAACCCCAAAAATTCTAAAATAAATTTCTTGACGTGAGGAATTTATATATTAATCATCTTCAAAAATAATTAACTAAATATCACTTTTTAAATAAAAATGACAGCAGTTCTCGTGAGCGCTAAAGTTTCTGTTTTTCACAGCAAGTTCAACAAGACTTTCCCCAAGTCTTCCCAATGGTTCTACTTGGCACAAATACTAATTAAACACAAAAAACACAACCAACGCAGAGGATAAATAATTTATTTATTACTAAACAGGAGCAAAAATCAAGGAATAAAAATAAAATTGGGTTGCCTCCCAACAAGCGCTATCGTTTAACGCCCCTAGCTAGGCATAAAAGCGAGGATAGATCTAGGTATTGCCATCTTTGGTAGGCAATCCATAAGTGGCTCTCGTGATAGTTTCATATGGCAATTTTATTTTATTTCTTGGAAAGTGTTCCATGCCCTTTTTTAATGGAAATTGAAATCTAATATTCCCTTCCTTCATATCAATAATCACACCAACCGTTCTAAGGAAAGGTCTACCAAGAATAATAGGGTAAGATGGATTGCAATCTATATCAAGAACAATGAAATCTACGGGCACATAATTCCTATTTGAAACAATAATAACATCATTAATCCTTCCCATAGGTTTCTTAATAGTAGAATCCGCAAGATGCAAGTTTAGAGAGCAATCATCAAAATTATGGAAATCTAGCAAATCACATAAAGTCTTGGGAATAGTGGAGACACTAGCACCCAAATCACACAAAGCATAAAACTCATGATTTTTAATTTTAATTTTAATAGTTGGTTCCCACTCATCATAGAGTTTTCTAGGGATAGAAACTTTCAACTCAAGTTTTTCTTCATAAGATTGCATCAAGGCATCAACAATATGTTCGGTGAAGGCTTTCTTTTGACTATAAGCATGTGGAGAATTTAGCACGGATTGCAACAAGGAAATACAATCAATTAAAGAGCAACTTTCATAATTAAATTCCTTGAAATCCAATATAGTGGGTTTAGCAACATCTAGATTTTTATTTCTTTCAATCCCACTTTCATCAATTTCATCATAAAGATCTAAATACTCCGTATTTTTAGAACGCATTCTAGGTAAAGGAAGATCATATTCAGTTTCATCAAGATTCATATTGCAAAACAAAGATTTAATAGGGGACACATCAATAACTTTTAGATCTTCATCTTGATTTTCATAGGAATTGGAAGAACACGCTTTAATAAAGGCATCTTTGGAAGCACGCATCCTAGCGGTTCTTTCCTTGCACTCATCAATGGAAATTCTCATGGCTTTGAGAGACTCATTGATATCGTGCTTAGGAGGAATAGATCTAATCTTTAAATAATTAATCTCAAGAGAAATTCTATCAACGTTCCTAGCCAAATCATCAACTTTAAGCAATTTCTCTTCAAGCAAAGCATTAAAATTCTTTTGTGAATTCATAAACTCTTTAACACTATTATCAAATTCAGAGGGCATCTTATTATAATTTCCATAAGAGTTGTTGTAGGATTCCCATAATTATTAGAAGGATTACTAGGATATGGCCTAGGATTAAAATTCCCTCTATAAGGGTTGTTACCAAAATTATTCCTACCAACAAAATTCACATCCATAGATTCATTGTTATTCTCAATCAAAGTAGACAAAGGCATATCATTAGGATCAGAAGAAACACTCTTAGTAGCAAATAATTTCATAAGTTCATCCATCTTTCCACTCAAAACATTGATTTCTTCTATCGCATGCACTTTTTTATTAGAGGATCTTTAAGTATGCCATTGAGAATAATTAACCATAATATTATCTAGGAGTTTAGTAGCATCTCCTAAAGTGATTTCCATAAAAGTGCCTCCCGCGGCCGAATCTAAAAGATTTCTAGAAGCAAAATTCAATCCGGCATAAAATTTTGTATAATCATCCACAAATTCAAACCATGAGTAGGGCAATTACGTATCATTAATTTCATTCTCTCCCAAGCTTGTGCAACATGTTCATGATCAAGTAGCTTAAAGTTCATAATATCGTTTCTAAGAGAGATGATCTTAGTGGGAGGGAAATACTTAGAGATAAAAGCATCTTTGCACTTGTTCCAAGAATCAATACTATTTTTAGGCAAAGACGAAAACCAAGCTTTAGCACGATCTCTAAGCGAAAAAGGAAATAGCTTCAATTTAACGACATCATTATCGACATCTTTTTTCTTTTGCATATCACATAAATCAACGAAGCTATTCAGATGAGTAGCGGCATCTTCACTAGGAAGGCCGGCGAATTGATCTTTCATAACAAGATTCAACAAAGTAGTATTGATTTCACAAGATTCAGTATTGGCAAGAGGAGCAATCGGAGTGCTAAGGAAATCATTATTATTGGTATTGGTGAAGTCACACAATTTGGTAGTATCTTGAGCCATCGTGACAAACAAGCAATCTAACACACGAGCAAACAAGAGCAAATGGGCAAAAGAGGCGGAGAAGGAGATTAGGAAAGAGAGGGCGAATAAAACGGAAAGGGTGAAGTGGGGGAGAGGAAAACGAGAGGCAAATGGAAAATAATGTAATGCGAGAGATAGGGATTGTGATGGGTACTTGGTATGTTGACTTTTGCGTAGACTCCCCGGCAACAGCGCCAGAAATCCTTCTTGCTACCTCTTGAGCTTGCATTGGATTTTCCCCGAAGAGGAAGGGATGATACAGCAGAGTAGCGTAAGTATTTCCCTCAGTTTTTGAGAACCAAGGTATCAATCCAGTAGGAGGCCACGCTCAAGTCCCTCGTACCTGCACAAAACGATAGCTACTCGCAACCAACGCGATTAGGGGTTGTCAATCCCTTCACGGTCACTTACGAGAGTGAGATCTGATAGATATAATATTTTTGGTATTTTTGGTATAGAGATGCAAAGTGAAAAGTAAAAGGCAAAGTAAAAAAGCAAAACAAGATTAAAGTGATGGAGATTGATATGATGAGAATAGACCCGGGGGCCATAGGTTTCACTAGTGGCTTCTCTCAAGAGCATAAGTATTCTATGGTGGGTGAACAAATTACTGTTGAGCAATTGACAGAATTGAGCATAGTTATGAGAATATCTAGGCATGATCATGTATATAGGCATCACGTCCGTGACAAGTAGACCGAAATGATTCTGCATCTACTACTATTACTCCACTCATCGACCGCTATCCAGCATGCATCTAGAGTATTAAGTTAAAAACAGAGTAACGCCTTAAGCAAGATGACATGATGTAGAGAGATAAATTCATGCAATCTGAAATAAACCCCATCTTGTTATCCTCGATGGCAACGATGCAATACTTGCCTTGCTGCCCCTTCTGTCACTGGGAAAGGACACCGCAAGATCGAACCCAAAGCTAAGCACTTCTCACATGGCAAGAACTACCAATCTAGTTGGCCAAACCAAATGGATAATTCGAAGAGACTTGCAAAGATAACCAATCATACATAAAAGAATTCAGAGAAGATTCAAATATTATTCATAGATAGACTTGATCATAAAGCCACAATTCATTGGTCTCAACAAACACACTGCAAAAAGAAGATTACATCGAATAGATCTCCACAAGAGAGGGGGAGAACTTTGTATTAAGATCCAAAAAGAGAGAAGAAGCCATCTAGCTACTAACTATGGACCCGAAGGTCTGAGGTAAACTACTCACACTTCATCGGAGGGGCTATGATGATGTAGAAGCCCTCCGTGATGACGGCCCTCTCCGGCGGAGCTCCGAAACAGGCCCCAAGATGGGATCTCGTGGATACAGAAAGTTGCGGCAATGGAATTAGGGTTTTGGCTCCTCTTCTGATCGTTTGGGGGTACATAGGTATATATAGGAGGAAGGAGTACGTCGGTGGAGCACCAAGGGGCCCACGAGGCAAGGGGCGCGCTCTAGGGGGGCGCCCCCCACCCTTGTGACCGCCTCTCTGATGCCTTGGCGTAGGGTCCAAGTCTCATGGATCATGTTCGGTGAGAAAATCACGTTCCCAAAGGTTTTATTCCATTTGGACTCTGTTTGATATTCCGTTTCTTCGAAACACTGAAATAGGCAAAAACAACAATTCTGGGTTGGGCCTCCGGTTAATAGGTTAGTCCCAAAAATAATATAAAAGTGGAAAATAAAGCCCAATATAGTCCAAAACAATAGATAATATAGCATGGAGCAATCAAAAATTATAGATACGTTGGAGACGTATCATGGATCCGGCCGGTTGGCCGTTTCATTTTTTGGCTGTGTGAGCTCTAAGGCCTCGTCGTCGAATTCAGGTAACAGCTTGCGCTTTGGATAGCTCTTTGTGTGGCAACTTCACCATACTTTGCTTCGTTGTCGAGCACTTTGTTCCACCTGCTGTTGAGTGTATTTTGTGCGGCCTTAAGCCTTTGCTTCTGCTTCTTCAGACTCCTCGCTATGGCAATAAGCCTTCTGCGGAGGTTCTCTTGCTCCAAGTGCGTTTCCGGGATGATGTGTGCATCGTCGTCCAGACTATTTTCCTCCCCAGAGGGGGTTTGATGAGGTTTATACTCGGCGTCGTTGTGTTCAGACGTCGGATCTGTACTATGTTCGCTGCTTGTAGCTTCATCATGCTCTGCCGTCGTGGCAATGTGGTCGTCATTTCCTCTAGAGTCGACTGGAGTGTTATTTTCTCTTGTGTTGTTATCGCTGTTTTTGCTATGGCGGGACTTAGAGCGGCGCTGCTGACATCGGCGCTTGGGTTGCTTTTTGGAGGGGCCATCCTCCGCTGTCTCTTCGCCATTGCCTTCTTTGGGTGTATCCACCATGTATATGTCATGTGATGAAGTGGCTATCCGGCGCCCCATGGGCGCTGGTTCCTGTTCGTCTCCTGCATCTTCGTCCATGCCGTCGATGTCTTCAGAGTCGAAGTTGAGCATGTTGGTTAAGTCGTCGACAGTGGCTACTAAGTGGGTGGTGGGCGGGCAGCGAATTTATTTATCGTCCGTATCCCATTCTAGCCGGATATAGTTCGGCCAAGGTTCTCCTGACAAGGAGAGAGACTTTAATGAATTTAGCACATCGCCGAAAGGCGAGTGCTGAAAGATATCCGCGGAGGTGAACTCCATGATCGGCGCCCAGTCGGATTCGATGGGCATGGATGTAGGTGGCTCGGAGTCCGCGGCCGGAGACGAATCCAGTGGTTTGGCGACACGGCTCTCGTAAGGGGTGAAGTTAGTATCCGGCTCCATCGCCACTGAGAGTGCAGCTTCCATTGCGCGGTCTATCCCTCCGTCCTTGGATGGCGCAATTTGCTCCGGATTGAAGGCCGGAGTAGTTGCAGATGCGATCTCCCAAACACTGTCCGACGACAGAGTTACGTCGTGCTTGTCGTGACTGTGCGGCGCACCTGACACGGGCTCGAATCCGTAGAAGATCAAGTCTCCGCGGATGTCGGCAGTGTAGTTTAAGTTTCCGAATCTGACCTGATGGCCAGGGGCATAGCTCTTGATCTGCTCCAGATGGCCAAGCAAATTGGCCCGCAGTGCGAAGCCACCGAATACAAAGATCTGTCCGGGGAGGAAAAACCTCACCCTGGACCGCATCGCTACCGATGATCGAAGGAGCCATCAAGCCTTATGGTGACGACACAGTGGAACTCTCAATGAAAGCACCAATGTCGGTGTCAAAACCGGCAGATCTCTGGTAGGGGGTCCCGAACTGTGCGTCTAAGGCGGATGGTAACAGGAGGCAGGGGACACGATGTTTACCCAGGTTCGGGCCCTCTTGATGGAGGTAATACCCTACGTCCTGCTTGATTGTTCTTGATGATATGAGTATTACAAGAGTTGATCTACCACGAGATAGTAGAGGCTAAACCCTAGAAGCTAGCCTATGGTATGATTGTATGTTGTCCGATGGACACCGGTTTATATAGACACCGGAGGGGGCTAGGGTTATACAGAGTCGGTTACAAGGGAGGAGATCTACATATCCGTATTGCCTAGCTTGCCTTCCACGCCAAGGAGAGTCCCATCCGGACACGGGGCGAAGTCTTCAATCTTGTATCTTCATAGTCCAACAGTCCGGCCAAAGGATATAGTCCGACTGTCCGGAGACCCCCTAATACAGGACTCCCTCACCTTGTGTGCTATCAAACGTCACAACGTAACTGGGTGATCATAAAGATGCTCTACAGGTGTCTCCGAAGGTGTTTGTTGGGTTGGCATAGATCAATATTAGGATTTGTCACTCTGAGTACCGGAGAGGTATCTCTGGGCTCTCTCTGTAATGCACATCACTATAAGCCTTGCAAGCAATGTGACTAATGAGTTAGTCACGGGATGATGCATTACAGAATGAGTAAAGAGACTTGCTGGTAACGAGATTGAACTAGGTATGATGATACTGATGATCGAATCTCGGGCAAGTAACATACTGATGACAAAGGGAATAACGTATGTTGTTATGCCGTTTGACTGATAAAGATCTTCGTAGAATATGTAGGATCCAATATGAGCATCCAGGTTCTGCTGTTGGTTATTGACCGGAGATGTGTCTCGGTCATGTCTACATAGTTCTCAAACCCGTAGGGTTCGCACGCTTAATGTTCGATGACGATTATTATGAGTTATGTGTTTTTGATGACGAAGTTTGTTCGGAGTCTCGGATGAGATCACAGACATGACGAGGAGTCTCGAAATGGTCGAGAGGTAAAGATTCATATATTGGAAGGTTGCATTCGGACATCGGAATGGTTCCGAGTGGTTCGGGCATTTTTCTGGAGTACCGAGGGGTTACCGGAACGCCCCCCCCCCCCGGTGAAGTAATGGGCCTTATTGGGCCATAAGGGAGAATAAGAGGCAGGCCAAGGAGAGGTGGCGCTCCCCCATGGAGTCCGAATTGGACTAGGGGAGGGGGCGGCGCCCCCTTGCCCTTTCCTACTCCCTCTCCCTTTCCTTCTTTCCTACTCCTAAAAGGAAATGGGAATCCTACTAGGACTTGGGAGTCCTAGTAGGACTCCCCACACTTGTCGCGCCCCTAGGGGGCTGGCCTCCTCCTTATCTCCTTTATATACGGGCGCGGGAGGGGGGGCACCCCAAAGCACATCAATTGTTCCTCAGCTGTGTGCGGTGGCCCCCTCCACAGTTTACCACCTCGGTCATATTGTCATAGTGCTTAGGCGAAGCCTTGCACGGATCACATCATCAACACCGTCACCACGTCGTCGTGCTGACGGAACTCTCTCTCGTCCTCAACTGGATCAAGAGCTCGAGGGGTGTCATCGTGCTGAACGTGTGCTGAACACGGAGGTGCCATACATTCGGTACTTGGATAGGTTGGATCATGAAGACGTTTGACTACATCAACCGCGTTACTAAATGCTTCCGCTATCGGTCTACGAGGGTACGTGGACACACTCTCCCTCTCATTGCTATGCATCTCCTAGTTAGATCTTGCGTGATCGTAGGAATTTTTTTTGAATTACTACGTTACCCAACAGGGTCAAGAAAAATTACTTGGGTATGTTCCCCATAGAAAGGCCACACAAGAGTAAGCTTGTTCTTGTTGACTTTATCCAACCCATAAGAGACTGAATTAAAATATGGAAGCAACAGTAGAAACATACATCCACACATTGAAAATATAAAAGAGTAGAAGCATACATGCACACATTGAAAATCCGAAACCTATGCAACATACAAAGCACACACACTAAAAGAACACCCGCTGAAATTCATCACTACACATACAACAAACACCATTGACTTGAAAAAATAAAAATGCTACAAACAAATCATAGACAAGGGGTTACGGATGTGTGTAAAAACCTGGGTTCATCGACTATTGGGGTCTCTAATCCCACAAGCCTATTTCCGTGCTTCAAGTAAATCCCATCTCCGAACCCTACTCCTACCCGTAGCATTGCAACCCTAGGTTCGTGGAAGAACAAAACAAATCCCTCCCAAACCTTCACTAGTAGGAAACCCCCTATAGGAAATCACTTAGTAGAGGCGCGGGTTATCTAGCACGTGCTGCTGCTAATTAGTAGTAGCGCGGAGTATAAACCCCGCACTGCTACTAAGTTGATAGTAATATCGTGGGGTATAAAGCTCGCTCTACTACTAGGTGTTCCTCACCGTGCCCTCCAAGACAGGCCCACCGTGCCCCCGGGACATGCCATAGTAGTAGCGTAGGGTATAAACCCCGCGCTGCTACTAAGTAGAGGTTTTTAACAACCTTTAAATTCACATCTCCTCCCCCGAATCCCTCATCTCTGTCGTCCCTCCCCCTCTCTCCCTAGGCTCTTCCATGGCGCTCCTGCCCATGCATGCCTCGTCCATGGTACCCAAGGAGGCCGTCGCCTCGCTCCGCCGGCATCCAAGAGCTCGATCTTCCCCTGTACCTCCATGCCACCTCGCCAGAGCACCTCATCACCGACGACCAGCCCTGCTGCTCCCTCCATATGCTTCCTCTCTGTCCCACATTTCTCTTTTCCCTCTCTCCCTCTAGTTTGACTCACCCTCCCATGGCCATGCTCATGCAAGTAATCACCATGGGCGACCAGGAGCTCTCTGCCTTGGCCGTGAAGAGGAGCCCCACACCGCCGCCTTGCTCTGCCCTGGATCTGGTCCCTCTCTAGCCACTGCCGCTGGATATACTCTAGTGCTGCCAGTTCGTGCCTCCGGCGACCCCTGCCTTCGCTGGATCGAACCGCCGCCGCCATTGACAACACACACGAGATCGATAAAACCTATATACTGCGTAAATATGCAGAAGATTTTTTGAATTAATAGTAATACCGCGGGTTCCACACACGCGCGGCAGATAATTAGTAATAGCGTGGGTGGAACCCGTGCTACTACTAACAAATGTAATCGCGGGATGGCACCCACGCTACTATTACCTAGTTAACTGTAGCGTGCTAGTAGTAGCGCGGGCACCCACGCTATTACTAGCAGTTTAACTTGCGCCACTACTAGGCCTTTCCCTGGTAGTGCCCAGGACCTAATGCTCTGCTTAAACCTAATTCCATCTCAGCCTAGGCCGTAATCCTATCGACCGGGAAACCTTGATGACCCACCACATGGATACCACATCACCAGATCACCATTAAGGGAGAGAAAAAGGAACAAGGGGATAACACAAGGAGAGGGCACGAGCGAAACTTACCTGCCAAGGGCCATTAGTTGCGACGGAAGGGAGATTCACCTGGGGTCGCCGCTCCTGATCTCAGGCGCCGCCCCTCTGGTTGGCGAAAGCCGCAGCCCCCACAACTCTCTCTCGGTCACGCGGAATGCTGGATCCCCCCTCGCGAACGGTTGTAACAAAAACTGGGGAAGCAAACTAATGGGGTTGTGAGGACACGTGGCGTAAGAGTGTCTTTGGATCTAAAGAGATCCAACGCGCAGATCACGTCCAGGGCAACGGTTCGGCTGGCGGGCCGGCAGTAAACGTTATCCTTTTATTATAGATCTCTCTATATAAAAATAGAGAAAATAGAAGAATAGACATATACGAATTGTGAGTACTACTACGGAGTCCGCCCCGTACGGTGGCGGTTGGCGTAATTCCCGGAGTGGCGATCACGAAGGCGATCACGTCGGTGCTAGGGTTCCTGACAGCGGTGCGGCCTAGATCGATGATCTTTCTCCTCCCTGAAAGCGTCGATCTCTTCTAAACCCAACCATCGACTTTGCAGTTGTCCATCCACCCATCCCATCCACGATAAGCCTTCCGCATGCTAGGGACCGCGGTCGTACACCACCGAGTCTATCCCTAGGGTTTTGTTTCTGAAGGTGTGGAGTCGGAGGTGAGGGGATGGAAGGAGTTGAGGGCCTGATGAGGGGCTTAAAGTTGTCTGAGGCGGAGAAGAGGGGACTGAAGATCGGGAAGGCGGAGAAGGGGAAGGCAGTCGACTGAGCGCCAGATGAACCTCAGGCGATGGGTAAACTTTTTTCGGAGAAACCTGCGCATGCTAGTATGATTGGGCAAACCTTGGGAAGGATTTGGTGTCCCATAAAGGGTGTGGATTGCAAGGAGGTGGAGTCAAATGTTTTCCTCTTTACCTTTCGCCAACCGTCGGGCTGGAGGCGAGCACTGGAGGATGGACCGTGGTGGTTTGATAAGGAGCTATTAGTCATGGAGGAATTCGACCTAGAGAAGACGGTAGATGAGTATGACTTCAACCTGATCCCAATATGGCTTCGCATCTTTGGGCTACCACTCGGGCACATGAATAGAACCACAGGCGAGAGAATCGGCGTAGGATTTCATGAATTAGTCGATGTGGATGTAGGGCATGATGGGAGAGCGGTGGGGAAGTATCTCAGGGTGAAAGTGAAACTGGATATTACTGACCCAATTTTGAGGGGCTTTGTACTGGAGCGGGAGAAGAAAGCAGACGGCAATATGCTAGTGGAGGGAGTGGATGGAGAGGATAGCAATAAGAAGAAGAAGAAGAAAGAATTGATCTGGTGCAGATTTGAGTATGAGCATATGCCAGATTTTGTTACACCTGCGGGATAATTGGTCACGGAGAGAAGGAATGCAACATGAAACCTGTGAGAGGTGAAGCACCCCAGTATGGCCCATGGATGAGAGCGGAGGAAGGTCACAAAAAGGAGGAAGGAGGGAGGGGTAGATGGAACGAAGGGTGGCGTAGCAGCAGTGGAAGAAACCTGAGTGGAGGCAGAGGGAGTGATGGGAGTAACTATCAAGGAGAACGCAGACAGTACAGCTGGGGTAGAGGCTCGGGTGGGTCGGGAAGCGATGCACCATCTTGGAGGAAGGAAGGGGTGGCATCAAGGAGTACCGAGAAGGGAACAGGAGAGGAAGAGAAGGAAGTAACAAGTCCGCTCAAACATGTAGATAAAGGTGACAAACACTTGGAAGGGGGCACATCAAGAGCTCTCCAATTTGGAGCGGCAGCGCAGAACTTGGAGGAAGGTGCACCGGCGAAGCCAGATATGGTGATAGATACTGAGTCCAATGGTACAGAACTCGGCGTAGCATCTAAAGAGAAAACTGCAGGAGGGGAGCGAGGCCAGGATAAAGTGGAGAGCCAAGGCCATTCGGGGTTAAGTGGTGAGGAAAACACAGGAAAGAAGGAAAGGAAAAAGTTTCGAAGAAGGGAAAGGGCGGGAAGTGATAGTCAAAATGATCATTTGGGTGTTAAGCTTGGCAAGAGGGATGGTGACAGTATGGAGGTGGAGGAACCAGCTCTGGCCAAGAAGAGCAAGGCGGAGGGAGGTGGTAGGGGAAGTAGTTTGGAAGGACAAGTGGAGAACGCAGATTGCTCAGTAGAGGGGAAGCAGAACACAAACACATCGGCCGGGTTGCAAGTGCAGCCCCGCCGGGAGCAATGAAACTCGTAAGTTGGAACTGCCGGGGACTCGGGAACGGCCCGGCAGTTCAGTCTCTTCTCGAGTTGGGAAGAACAGAGGAGCCCGACATTTTATTTCTGTGTGAGACTAGAATGAAGGAGAAGGAGCTGGGAAGGTTTAGGTGGTTGTTGGGGCTCGCCAACATGGTTGCTTGGAAGGATGAAGGGAGTGGAAGAGGGGTGGCCTTGTTCTGGAGGAAGGGAGTCGATGTCACTCTACGTTCATATGGGAGGAGGCATGTGGATGTGGATGTATCCAGGGAGGATGGAACGATCTGGCGCCTCACCGGGGTGTACGTCAAATCTGAAATGCAGAGGAACGTAGAAACATGGAAGCTGCTGAAAATCCTGAATCAGCAACACCGGACAAAGGCCATGGTTGTGTTTCAGTGACTTCAACGAAATACTAGCAAGCGATGAGAAGGTGGGGGTGCAGACCGGCCGCAGCAGTATCTTGATGCGTTCAGGGAGGCGTTAGACCATTGCAAATTGAGTGATATGGGGTATGAGGGAGATACTTTCACTTGGAGGAATCATAGCAAGGAGATGCGGACATATATTTGTGAGCGGCTTGATAGGGCAGTAGCAAATAAGGAGTGGTGTGATATGTTCCCACAATTTGCAGTCATCAATGGAGAACCGAGACACTCGGATCATCGCCCGATAATTGTGCAGCTGGACGGGGTGGACAAGAAATGAAGGTGTGGAGATAATACGTTTCGGTTTGAGGCTCGGTGGTTGCAGGAGGAGGGTGTGAGGAGGTGATCATGGAAGCATGAGAGAAGAGCTGGATGGGAGGAGGAGGGAGTGTTACCCGAGCCTTAAAAACGGTGGCGACGCAGATGGGCACATGGAGTAGAGAGGTGGTGGGAGAGCTGGAGGGGAGGATAAAAAAGGCACGAGGGGAGCTGGAGAGGTGTATGAAGAAGCCGGTGTCGGAAGGGAAAGTCAAGGAACAAGCTAGACTCCGTGCACTAGTTCACAATCTAAAGGAGAAGAAACATACGAAGTTGAAGCAGAGAGCTCATATGTGGTGGTTGAAGGGGGGCAACCGCAATATCAAATATTTGCAATCTGTCGCGTGTGCAATGAAGAGAACAAATAGACTCAAGGAGATCAGAAGGGAGGATGGTGATGTAGTTTTGGAGGGAGAGGGCTTAACTAATTACGTGTGCTCATTTTTTCAGGAACTGTTTACATCCTCTAATCCTCACCGATTGCCCGAACTGATTGATAAGGTCCAGCCGCGGGTAAATACTGACATGCATGCAATCCTTGATGTAGCCTTTACTTGGGAGGAAGTCAAGGCGGCGCTGGACCATATCGGTGATCTCAAGGCACCGGGGCCTGATGGGATGCCGACAGTTGTTTTCAAACGGCATTGGCATTTTATGGGGGACAAGGTAGTGGAAGAAGTGCTCGCTGTGCTGAATGGAGGAGAAATCCCGGAAGGATGGAATGATGCAATGGTTGTGCTCATACCAAAAGTCAAAAATTCGAGAAGAATCAAGGATCTACGGCCTATCAGCCTCTGCAATGTGGTATATAAGTTGGTGTCAAAAGTCATTGCGAATAGACTAAAGATTATCCTCCTGGACATCATTTCAGACAACCAAAGCGCGTTTGTGCCGGGAAGACTCATCACGGATAATGTTCTTATAGCCTATGAGCTATCACACTACCTGATGAATAAGAGAACCGGAAAAACTGGATATTCGGCGGCAAAGCAGACATGAGCAAAGCCTATGACAGAGTAGAATGGTGCTTCCTAGAGGCCATGATGAGCAAGCTAGGCTTCAGCAGAAGATGGGTGGACCTGGTAATGAAATGTGTGAGGACCGTGCGATATCATATTAAAGTAAATGGTGCACTGACTCAACAGTTCAGTCCATCGCGGGGCCTTCGGCAAGGAGACCCGGCGTCCCCCTATCTATTTATGATTTGTGCGGAAGGGCTATCAACAACGCTCAGGGATGCAGAAAGGAGGGAGGCATTGCATGGAGTCAAAATTTGCCCAAGGGCGCCGTGCGTCTCACATCTCTTTTTTGCGGACGACCCCATGCTGTTAATCAAAGCGGAGCAGCGGGAAGCTACGGCTCTCCATGATGTTCTACAATTGTATGAGGACTGCTCCGGGCAATGCATCAACACGGAGAACTCCGCCATCATGTTTAGTCCGAACACGAATGAAGCTGACAGGGTAGCGGTTAAGGGCACCCTTGGAATACAGAGTGAGGATTGGAACGACAAATACCTGGCCTCCCAGTTCATGTAGGCCGTCGAGGAGGCGGGCATTCGGTTACATCAAACGCAATATGTGTGGGAGAGTCAATGGATGGCAGGAGAGGCTCCTTGCGAAAGAAAGCAAAGAAGTGCTTGTGAAGGGGGTGGCTCAGGCTATACCCGCGTTCGCCATGTCATGCTTCGACCTCACCAAAACCTTTTGCGCAGAATTGAACGCACTAATGGGTAAGTTTTGGTGGAGCCAACAGGATAAACAAAACCCGATGCATTGGATAAGCTGGGAGAAACTAGCTAGGCCGAAAGCAATGGGAGGCTTGGGATTTCGAGATATGCACAGCTTTAACATGGCGATGATGTCTAGGCAGGGGTGGCGACTCCTCCAAAACCCCACCAGTCTATGCGCAAGGATTTTACAGGTGAAATATTTCCCCGGACGGTCAGTACTTGAGGCCCAAGTCCAAGATGGTATCTCTTATTCGTGGCGAAGCATTCTGCATGGTTTGGACCTTGTGAAATAGGGATACATTAAGAGGATCGGGGACGGATCCACAGTGAACATCTGGTCGGACCCTTGGATTCCCAGATCATGGTCAAGGCGTGTCATCACACCACGCGGTGCAAATCTCCTCACCACAGTTAATGAACTCATTGATCCAGCGTCGGGAAACTGGGATGAGACGCTTGTTCGGGACACCTTTTGCGAGGAGGACACGAAACATATTCTGAACATTCCCCTCAGGGAGGGGGTGGATGATTTCTATGCCTGGCACTTTGATACGAAGGGAGAATTCTCAGTTAAGAGCGCCTATAAGCTTCATGTTGAGCTAGGTAAACAAGCAATAACGGGAGCGCCCGGGTCGAGCACTGCCGGCGCGGGACAACTAGAGAGATCTGATGATCCGACCTGGAAGCGTATATGGAAGATGCGCTGCCCTGTCAAATTGCAGATATTTGTCTGGCGGATGAAGCACCAATCCTTGGCACTATGCACTAACCTGACAAGGAGGGGTATGAAGCTGGAGAGCTCGCGCTGCTTTCTTTGCGGGCGGGCAGAGGAGGATGGGGCGCATTTGTTCATCAAGTGTAAATCGGTTAAAGAAGGATGGCGAGCTTTGGGCCTTGAGAAGGAACGCATGCAGATCGAGGGACTCAGGGGGTGCATGTAATGCTTGACAAGCTGTGGGAGCTAGATGAAAAGAAGAGGATGCTCATAATAATATTCTGGTGGCATTGGTGGAATAATAGAAACAAGATACAAGAAGGAGAATTGCCTATCCAGATTTCGGAGATAGTTCGGCGAACGAGATGCGATGCACTGGAGTATGAGGAGGTGTACAACAAACCACACAAAGTGGCCCCAATCGCATGGACACCACCAGCTAGTGATGAGATCAAAATCAACCTCAATGGGGCCTTTATGCCGGGAGGAAGCATAGGAGGGTGGGGCGTAGTGGCCAGGGATGAGGGAGGACATGTGATCATAGCTCGAGCGGGTCGGCTCGATCATACAGCGGATGCCTTTGTTGCCGAGGTCGGAGCAATGACCGCAACGGTCACGACAACGGCAGATCTCGGCGTCATTAGAGTCACCTTCGAAACAGACTCGCAGCTGCTCGCTGATGCTCTGGACATCGGGAAGACGGACTCTTCACCCTATGTTGCAGTTGTAGAAGACATAAAACTACAGCTCAAGATGTGGTTTTCGAAGTTCACTATACGATCCTGCCGTCGGGAGGCGAATTCTGTTGCACATGAACTAGCTCAAATAGGTCGCATGTGTTTGGCCAATACTTGTATGGAGTGAGATACAACTGTACCGCCCTTTGTGGCTGAACGTGTGTTGAGTGACATACCCAGCAACCGTTGATTTATAAAGCATTGCTTTGCCTTCAATTTTTTTTTGTGAGTACTACTACGCGTCGGTTTCCAACGCATGCATCCGGGACAGACCCCATAGATACATGACATATCCTAGTCAGCAAGCAGCGGAGCTTGTGTTCCGTGGGAGGGCGAGCGGTGGACGATCCAGGCAGCAAAACAGCCGCGCGATCGCGGGCGGCGAAAGCAGCGCCACACAGCCGCGGCGTCCACCGCACAAACCTTCCTCTTCCTCCCCCCCGCTGCTCTGCCCCAATCCCGCCCCCTCTATTTAAGGCCGCCCCCTCCCTCGCCTCCGCTGCCACGCCGACGCAGCCCAGCCACAAACCAGCCACCTCGCCGTCCACGCCGTCCGCCGTCGTCCCCGAAGGGACGCGGGCAGCCCGGCCGGGAGGTCTTACTTCCTTCCCTTGCAGCCCTCCGTAGCCTTCCGGGACGCTCGGCTCCTCCCCCCTCCCGCCCTCCGGTTTGTCTCTCTGGGCATCACGGCTGCTTCCGCGGACCCCGCGCGCGGCGCCCCCGCTGCGCAGGTGGAGCCGCACGGAGGACGCGGAGCACTCCCCTCGGCCGGGGGCAGCCCCTCCGACCTCCTCTTCCTCGCCGGCGGCGGTCGCCTCCTTCTCTGATTGCGCGGCGGCGCTGACTGCTAAGTGCTAACCCACGCTAAGTCGTCGTTAACAACATCCGGTACGCGGTAGATACAGCAGAGGAGATTGTAAGAGCAGTCCGGAGGAGATGGAGATGAAGCTGACGATTAAGAGGGTTCCGACGGTGCTGTCCAACTACCAGGAAGAAGGAGGCGGGGGCTGCGGCAGGAACTGCCTCGGGGATTGCTGCTTGCCTGGTGCGTATTATGCCCTGCCCAATTTTCATCTTGTTTTCATATTGGGAGGTGCAGCTCAGCTCATTTTATCCTCGAATTCGTCTATTTTTTAGGTTTATTTTGTTTCCTCTGGGGCAAAAGTTTTCTATTTCCTTCGATTATACCCTAGAATACTACTCCCTCCGTAAACTAATATAGGATAAGTGTTTAGATTACTATTTTAGTATCTAAACTCTCTTATATTAGCTTACAGAGGGAGTACTGATTACACTGAATTAGAATATGGGCTTCTTCTGCTATATCTAGCTATGTTTAGTTTAGTTTTTTTTCGAAAAGGGGGGTTCGCCCCAGCCTCTGCATCAGAACGATGCATTAGTTTTAGTAGTATGAATTTCTCGTTGTCCCATTAATCTAATCAAAGTTTGTTTTTAATTAGACAACTGAAACAAAGTTCTGAAACTTTCATTCTGTTGCCAAAAAGTTGCAGATTTAAACATCCTTTACTAATTAAACATTCTTTTTCTATAAACACTTGTAGCTTCCAAGCTCCCCCTCTATGCTTTCAAGGCCGACCCAAAGAAGCCTGCGCAGGATGATGAGCTCCCTACCGAGTTCTTCCTAAATTCTCTCCTCCTTGCACAGGTAAGAAAATACTAGCGATCAAGTGAACCCTGGCTCCTACCTCATTTTGTTAGGAGAGTGGATGCACAACACACCACTTAGGTTCCTGTCTATACTGTAGCCCCCCCCCCCCCCCCCCCCCCCCCCCCCCCTGCAGTTTTCTTTAAAACAATGAAAATAGTAGAAAAGTTTGCATACTTAATTCTTTAGAAAGGAAGGTCATGCTGTTGTAAGAATTCGTACATTTAGCAGTTCTGCTGGTAAAACCAGTACTCGATAGTGTTTTGGTGCATTTTGTTTCCTGAGAAGATCACAGGAGTTTGTTATCGCTTACTGGCTTACAGCTGTTACGCTTGGACCAAAATACGATAAATACACTGTTCTGTATTCTTCTACAAGATTTTGTAAACATGCTAAGATATCCTTGGGTAGTTAAAATGCTTAATATGGCAGAGGAGGTTAAATAGCTCAATTTGGTGCATTTCAATGTGATATACAGACAGAATAAAAGCATGTAATGTTTGCTTTTTACTACAAATGGATCTAGATTTCAGAACTTTATCAGATGTTTCCTTTGAGGAATAAGAATGAGACCTCATCCCTCGTAACTCTTAAGCATAAGGTATCAGCCACAAAAAAACTTGAGATCCGACAATGATACCAATCCTAGGGTGAGGTGATTCCTCAAACTCAATCTGTATGTCAACTTGAGGTTGCGGGAAAATAGATGAGAAAAATCATAATTTAGTGGCACATGCTTGGCTTTACCTTTGATAGAGCTGTAATCCAGTATGGATGTTTCTAATTGTTTCTTCTTCCCAATAGGAGTTGATTATTGCAAAAATAAGCTTTGTAGGGCTGAGTTTGGAATATAATACTTTTGTTTACTGAAAGATAACATTGACATGGACACAGTTCTAGAAAATTTGTCTTAAATTGGACCATCAAAACATCTCATAACGATTATCTTGTTATTTTAGGTTGGCCGTTACTTCTTTATTTTATTTTATTGTACTCTTATATTTTGACTTTGCTCTCTCTTATTAGTGGGAGGACAGGGTGGCCCGAGGCCTATTCAGATATGACGTAACAGCCTGCGAGACCAAGGTGATTCCTGGCGAGCTTGGGTTTGTTGCACAGCTTAACGAAGGCCGCCACCTCAAGAAGCGCCCGACCGAGTTCCGTGTTGACCGTGTGCTCCAGCCATTCGATTCTGCCAAGTTCAACTTCACCAAGGTTGGCCAGGAGGAGGTTCTCTTTCGCTTTGAGAAAGGTGGTGGCGACAGCAGCTATTTCCTTGAAAATGCCCCAAGCACTGAGGGTGACCATGCTCCCAGCGTTGTTGCAATCAATGTACACATCTTTCAGCCAAAATTTACCTTTATTCCAGAATATAAATCTTGATGTTAACACTGGTACTTCCAACGGATTGCAGGTGAGCCCTATTGAGTACGGTCATGTGCTTCTCATTCCACGTGTCCTTGACCGCCTGCCTCAGCAAATTGATCCTGAAAGCTTCCTGCTTGCACTACACATGGCAGCTGAGGCTGCAAGCCCATACTTTAGGCTTGGTTACAACAGCTTGGGTGCCTTTGCCACCATCAATCATCTCCACTTCCAGGTACTTTAAGTCATTACACAAAGGCCTAACTTCTGTGCTGTAAACATAGTTGATAATTGTGGTGATCACACTAAAACTTTGTTTTTTGTACAGGCATACTACCTGTCAGTACCTTTTCCTGTTGAGAAGGCGCCTACCAAGAAGATCCCCCTTGCCAAGTGTGCGCTGAATAGTGGAGTGAAGGTGTCAAAACTGACAAATTTCCCCGTGAGAGGTCTGGTGTTTGAGAGAGGGAACACACTGAAGGATTTGGCTGATGTGGTTACCAACGCTTGCATTTGGCTCCAGGAGAACAATGTTCCTTTCAACGTCCTCATCTCTGATTCCGGTAGAAGGATCTTCGTTTTTCCTCAGGTAATTTCCGCAGTAGAGTCAAAAGCTTCTTTCTGCAAATATGATATCATTACTAATCCATCAAGAAATATATCTATACTTCTATATAGTGTATGAGTTTTGAATTGTAGCAACAATATCAATCCTAGCCGTTCGTCTCATAAATCTAGCGGTTGAGAATGAAAGGATTCGCAGTGAACAGTAGCCCGCACCTGCATCTGCTGGTTTCTAGAACAATCATGTCACACCTCCTCTCTTCTCGCCATGTTACATGTGCCATTGCGTCTCATAAATCTAGGTAGTTTCCGCTGCAGCCGAGTGAAATGCAAAAGACCATCACAATAGACATTTCATTAGCAGAAAACCATCACTTTATAATCCATGGCAAAAATTATCCATGGAAAAATTGACAGTAGTAAAAACACTTATGTTAAATGCTAATTGCTTTTATTTTCTTCTAATTGTCTTCGACATGTTTTTGAAATAGAATGAACACAATTTTCTTTGATATAACATGATTTTAAAGAAAAATAGCTATAAAGTTCAAAGTATCAACTTGTTCAACACTCGAGGTTGTAGAACTCAATTTAAGTTAACACGTATGTAACACTCTTTTGTAGTTTCAGAATATATTTTGACGATTTTTCATCAAATCTATCGCGTGTTCCGTAACATTTGTGAACATTGGCTCCCCGCTCCTTTCCGGCCCTCATATCTAAATTCTGGCTCCGCCCTCGGCCGAGTACGAGAGATGTATGATCTGGGAGGAGAAACAAAAGCAAACAATTTGTGGGTTCCACCACATACATCTTTTTCCCTAAGGAAATTCCACAGGCATTGTATCATGCCAATTACCAATTTTTCTATTACATTTCTGCATGCATACACCAGTAATATTATTTTTTGCTTTGAATTCATTGCAAAGTACTATATACTTTTCTTTTCTTTTACAAGAATCATAGGAACAATACTGTTAAGACGTGCATTGCACGTGTATACATACTAGTATTCTCAAGGTAGATTTTCTGCAAACATGAAATAATTTCTGTAGCTTAAAGTTTTGTGAAACACCATTTATTTAGTCTTCATTGTTAAATTAGATCACTGCCACATTAATTGCATAATGATGTTGGCTGCTGTCCCCATTTGTACCTCCCTGATGTTTTCTAATCTTTCCTGTTGCAAATGCGCAGTGCTATGCCGAGAAGCAGGCTCTCGGTGAAGTGAGCCAGGATCTGCTAGACACGCAGGTGAACCCTGCAGTATGGGAGATCAGTGGCCACATTGTTCTGAAACGGAGGACGGACTTCGAGGAGGCTTCAGAAGCATCAGCCTGGAGGCTTCTCGCTGAGGTGTCTCTGTCGGAGGAGCGATTTGAGGAGGTGAAGGCATGTATCTTTGAGGCCACCGGCCTCACTGAATCTGACGAGGAAGAGGAATCCAGTGAGTCTCCTTATGCATCGTCATCCTCCGTCCCACGAGCCTCTTCACACATGTCGGAAGGTTGCCTTGTCCTTCAGTGAGAGAGTAAAGGAAATCTTTCAGATCGCTAGGTTCGCATTATCTGTGGCTGCTTGGTGTTAGCAGGGATCCCAGTAATTGTACCGTGTCCGCTCTTGCTTGCTACTTCTGCCTCTGATCTTTAGCTACCGTTGTTGGCTACTAGTTGCTGGTGTTCATACTGTGCAGTTTATTATTAAGCACAGGCATGCGTGTTGGCTTGTTTATAACTGAAATGCATTGGTGTGTTCATCGCCCGACCGCGTTTCTCATTCTAAACTGCTACCTTTGCCTTTTCATTTGTATTTTTCTTTTGTCAAGCTTATCATTTGCACATGGCCACCGCAAATGGATCTATGATGAGATGCAGACATAACTGATAGGGGATTGAAGCAGCCATGAAAGACTGAAAGACCCGTGATGCAACTACAGACAGATAAATGATACTAGCTGTAAGAACACATTGTTCAGACAGGAGGAGGTGCAAAAATTTCAGCTTATTTTGAAGTTATCACATCGTGAAACGCCAAACACCATGCTATTGGTCAGATTTCTGGCAGAAGCTTCAGCATCACCTAAGCTCCAAATCATTCTTTTCTTTCACCGATTGGCAAATGCAAATTTCACCAAATCTAACTCACAGATTGTTTTTCATTTATTAATACTGGCTACATAAACAGAGTGATTCATGTTATCACTAACTGAATTTCACAAATGAAAACTTATACCAGAGCATTTGTGGAAGAGCGCGGACATGTCGCGGTCCTAGGCACAGGCGAAGTCGATGCACAAAGTCTCAATCCCAGGCACAGTCGCAGAGATGCACAAATGGCCTGCTGGTTGCAGTTTGGATGTTGGACCTGCATCCAAATCCTGGCCCGCATGGAACTTAAAGTACCGTTAGGTCTGACTATAGAAACACTTGAATCTTCTGTTTTCAGCGAGCCAAGCCTGAGTGATGCAAGGTACCATATGTTGCTGCAGACCGTTGCACGTGTGGGTATACGCAGGAGCCGTCACGTTGTTTCTCAAAGTGACACCATAAACCCTCTCACCCCTTTCTCACCTCTCACTCTTCCCTCTCCCCATTCTCTCACCGGCTGTGGCGAGCGTCATTAGAGGCAAGATTTGGACGGCGAGCACCAAGGATGACCATCGACTGCATCACCGCTTCATCTCCCCTTCGCCACCCTATGGCTGACGTGGGTGACAGTTGGGAGATCCCCACCCCCTGCGAGGGTTTCTTCCATCGCTTCGGCCCAGTCCGATGGTACCCTGTCCGGTGATACATCTCCAACATAGCTATAATTTATCAAGTATTCATTCTATATTTACATCAATTATATATGGTTTTGATGCACTTTATATTATTTTTATAGACTAACATATTAATCTAGTGCCCAGTGTTAGTATCTGTTTTTTTGCATGTCTTTAGCTTCGCGGAAAATCCATATCTAAGAAAGTCCAAACACGATGAAAATTCACAAGAATTTTTTGTGGAAAATAAGAAACATCAGAAGCTTTGAGAGGCAGCCACAAGAAGTCCGAGGGCTCCACAAGGCCAGGGGCGCCCCCTAGGCCACGCCACCCAGGCTTGTGGGGCCCTCGAGGCTCCGTTTGACATAATTTCAATAATAAATTACGTAATATTCTAAAGCCCACGAAGCGAGGCCCAAAATAATTTTATCGCCGCCATAAGCCTCTGCTTCGAAGCGTTCTCATCTGGAGCCCTTTTTCGGCACTCTGTCGGACCCACCCACGGAGGCTTCTTCATCAACCTTACTGCCTCCATGATGATGTGTGAGTAGTTTATCCTCAAGGCTGAGGGTATGTACTAGTAGTTATGTGTTTGATCTCTCACTCTCTGATGTTCTTGATGAATTCGATCTTCATTGTATCATGAGCTTTATTAATAAAGTTGGATCATATGATGTTTGTCCCCCTCTACCATTTTTGTGGCGAATTGATTCTTCCTCTTTGAAGTTTCTTTATGTTGGATTGAATACTTTGGAGTTGAGATTGCATGATGTGTGTGTAGTATTAATTTGCGATACACATGGTGATATTGGGGTATTCTAGGTGACATAAAGGTTGAACGATACGATATCATATGGTGTTGCCGTAGTATATTCTCTAGAGCTATCTGTGACACTTTGGGGGTGGTTTGAAAGATGGATTGGAAAGATAACTTTGAGGTGGTTTTCCTACCTACACAATTTTATCCTACTTTCTCCGATAGAACATAAACTTTGGAGTGATTCTTTGCTGCACTTTGAGGGATTATCACGTGGTTCAATTATGTTAATGATGTTGAGAGATTGCACTAGTGAAAGTATGAACCCTAACCCTTGTTTCCGAGCATTGCAACACCATTTTTGCTCACTTTCGTTACTTGCTACCTTGCTGTTTTTATTTATTCAGATTATATAAATATATTTCTACCATCCATATTACACATATATCACCCTCTCTTCGCCGAACTAGTGCACATATACAATTGACAACTGTATTGGGTGCGTTGGGACACAAGAGATTTCTCGTATTTGATTGCATGATTGTTTGAGAGAGAACCATATTCATCCTACACCTCCCATGATTTGATAAACTTCATCCACTTGAGAGAATTTTTCTACCGTCCTACAAAACTCTGCTTGAAGACCCAACATTGTCTACAAGAATAAAGTTGAGTAGTAGACACCAAGCTATTTTTGCCGGCCTTGGCGGGGAGGTGAGTGCTTGAAGATATCTTCTTTAGATCTTCCAATTGAATCTTTTAGTATTTTGTTTATCACTAGTTTGGTTTATAAAAGAAAAATACAAAAAATAAATGGAAATGAAGTTATGTGAGATTCTTTCTCTTTATGAAGTCTCTCGTGAAAACTATGAATCGGATAATCTTCATGAAGTGTTAAAATAAGAATTTAACAAAATGTTTAGTGTGAGTTTCTTGAATGATAAGCATGATTGCAATGTTATTAGTATGTACTCTATGAATATCAATTGTGCTGATGATATGCAAAGCCATAAACTTGGGGATGCTATGTTTGATGAAGATGATCTTTTTAGTGCCCTTACTTTTGATGGAAAAATTACTATGATGAGAACATGCGTCCTATTTATGATGATTACAATGACGATGAAAGTGGGTTTGGAAGAGTGTCAACTTTAGGTAATAATTATCCCACTACTTTTGAGGGTGCTGAATCTTATTACAATGATAAAAGTGGATTTGGAGAGGTCATGACTTTATTTAGTGTTGAATCCACTACTTTGGAAGATGTGTCAATTTATTATTATGAGAACAAAGTTGCTATGCATGAAGATTATTGTGATGACACTTATGTATAAAGAATAATTATAACCATGAAACTTCTCATCATGATTTTAATGCTCAAATTGATTATGTCAATCAATTTTCATATGATAGTTATTTGGTTGAATTTTCTCCTCCTGCTATTGATGGAAATAAATTTGCTTATCTGGAGAGTAATAAAATTTCTATGCATGCGGATCATGAAAAGATTGTTTTTTATGTGATAGTTATATTGTTGAATTTGTTCATGATGCTACTGAAAATTATTATGAGAGAGAAAAATATGCTTATATAAACTTCAACAACATTAAGTTTTCTCTTTTTATGTTGAAAGTTTTAAAGCTACACTTGTTTTGCCTTCCTATGCTAGTTGATTCTTGCTTCAATAAATTGTTTGCTTATAAAATTCGTATGCATAGAAAGTGGGTTAGGCTTAAATGTGTTGTCTATATGATTCATGATGCTCTCTTATGTTTCAATTCATACTTTTATGTGAGCATCATTAAAATTATCATGCCTAGCTAAAAGGCTTTGAAGAAAATTACTTGTTGGGGGGCAACCCAATATTTATCTTTACTATTTTTGTGTGTCTACATGATTAATGCTACTGTAGTAATCCTGTTTTGTACCTTTTATTGTTGGGGAATGCAGTAATTTCAAAAAAATTCCTACGCACACGCAAGATCTATCTAGGTGATGCATAGCAACGAGAGGGAAGAGTGTTGTCCACATACCGTCGTAGACCGTAAGCCAAAGCGTTATCACAACGCGGTTGATGTAGTCGTACGTCTTCATGATCGGACCGATCCTAGCACCGAAGGTACGGCACCTCCGCGATCTGCACACGTTCAGCTCGGTGACGTTCCACGAACTCTAGACCCAGCTGAGTTTCGAGGGAGAGTTTCGTCAGCACGACAGCGTGATGACGGTGATGATGAAGTTACCAACGCAGGGCTTCGCCTAAGCACTGCAAGGATATGACCGAGGTGGAAATCTGTGGAGGGGGCATCACACACGGCTAAGAGATCAACTTGTGTGTCTATGGGGTGCCCCCCTCCCCCGTATATAAAGGAGTGGAGGAGGGGGAGGGCCGGCCCCTTTATGGCGCGCCCAAGGGGAGTCCTACTCCCACCGGGAGTAGGATTCCCACTACAAGAAATATGTCAACTTGTGACCACCACTATTGGTCACTGAATGGTCACAAATTTCTATTTGTGACCTTTTTGTGACCAAAAACATAAGGTCAAAAGCTGGCCGTCATAAACTGACATTAGCGACCTTTCTTCTGGAATGGTCGCAAACGTTTATGACCAAAAAGGTCATAGATTTAACGACCAACTGTTTTGGTCACTAACAATCCGACCACACCATGTCAGATCCACCGTGGCAAGCTGACGTGGCAGACTTACGACCAAATGAAAAGGTCGTAAAATAGAATCAGTCCGGTCCATTTCAGTCGTCTTGATGGGCTAAGCCCAATAATTCAGCCCATTTAATTTATTTTTTCTCTTTATTTTGCTTATCTGCATGGGCCTGGCCCAATAATTTGGCCTTTTATTTTCTGGGAATGGAGCCTTTTTCTGATGAATTTTTTTTATATTCCACTATTGTTTTGGGCCACAACCTTTTTAGTCTAGTTCGAATTTGGGCCTTGGCCTTTTTATTTTGTGTTATGCAGCCTTTTGTAATTTTTTTTCTTACATTCATTTCTTTTTTTAGGCCCAAGCCTTTTTAGTCTAATTCTTGTTTGGGCCTCGGCCTTTTTAGAGCCCAGGTTCATATTTTGCATGACTTCAGAAAATGATCAACAAGCCCAGGTTCACAAGATCCACATAACTATAAACATGCCCAGGTTCACAAGATCCACAAGGCATAAAACAGCCAGGTGCAAAACACTACCAGATGCAAAACACTACCAAGTGCAAAATGCAACAAACACTACCAGATGAAAAACACTACCAGATCCACATAAGTTCACGACCTACTACGACATAACTTCACATCAAGTTCAAAGACAAACTGCACAGCAAGTTCAAAGACCATCAAACTGCCTTAGCTCCAAAGAGAGCCATCAAGTGAGCTAACTTCTCTTCCTGCTCTTGAGACTTCTTGCGCAGCAGCTCAAGTTCCTTGCCGCGTGCAGCTTCAGATTCTTCCGCCTTCATCTTGATTGCCGCCAATTCTTCTTGCATCACTTTAGCTTGAAGCTCAGACCTCTCCAGCTTCTGCTCAAGGTCACGAACATGAGAAGCAACTTCAGTTGTTGCTTTGCCGGAGTTGTTCCTAGATGACTGGAGCCCAACATTCCTGAGGAATGTGCTTTGCTTGACTTCGGTCTTGAGGACTTGTTCGACAATTTCAACAGCAGACTTTGGCTCTTCACTTTCTGGTACCGGCGCGTCCTTCATTTTTTCCATCTCAAGCTAGCATATGGAGGAAAATGATAGGCATTAGTGGGAGATCTATTTCACATTTTGCAAACCAAACCAAGCAAGAGAAACCAAACCAGCACACAAATGGATTATTTAAAGTAACCAAACCAGCACACAAAATCTATACAAGAAGATGATGCCTAGTGACCTGGAGACATGCAATTGGAACAATATGATCACTTCATTAAGCCTAGAATGGTGGTTCTATATAAGACGGCTTCCCGAGTGAGCCAATCATCAAACTAACATTCAGATCAAATTTCATCATATCATAAAAAAATGCATCAAATAGCTACAGCAAGTTCTGATATCTTTGTTGAACCATCAAACAACATCAAAGCATGGAACATAGCGTGTGTTCTTGACTGGCTCCGAATCAAACAAGATCAAATCATCAAAGCATCAAAGTTGGCTGTGAATCAAACAGGGCAAAGCATGGAGTGACTTACTATAGCAGTCTTGACTGGCTCCGAAAACCCGTGCTTCTTGCTGTTGTGGGTGGCCTTAAACAAGTCAATCGCAGACAGCTCCTCACCCTTACGCTCTTCTTTCTGAAATGTTTTTCAACAAAAATCAAAATGTTATTCAGCAAGAATCAGAAATGTTATTCAATGAGGATCAAACGGTAAGGTCTCTAGAGAAGAGTTCTCACAGTGGCAAAAATGTGTGCTGTGTAGTGCCTGGAACCAGTTCTGTGATTGTACATGACTTTTTCTCGATTCATCTTGTTCGACACACAGGTTTCCTACAACAAAGCATACTGTCATCATGATCTAGCACTAGCATATCATGTGCAAAACATAAAGCATCAAACAAAGTAGAGACAAACCTTGTGTCTTGGGGTAGACCACATCTCCACCAGAGCTTGCCATTCACCATCCGTTAGATCAGGCACCTGAGACTTAATGCTGACTTTATTTGCGGCTACGGTATCAAAATACTTCTTCTTGATCTGATGTCGTCTGTTCTTTGAATATTTCTGCAGAATATCTTTGCACGAGGTCTTGATGGTCTCCGAGTCCGTGTTCATCTCAAAATTTGCCTACCAAGATAGCAAACAAGGTAGGAACAATGATCATGCATAGGTGTAACAGAAAATAGATAGAACATTAACTATGAAACAAGTAGCTTACAACAACTTTCCCAATGTAGTTCTCCAATAGACTAGCATTTTTTGTATAGCTTGAAGTGAGGAAGAACCAGAAGATGGCTTTTTGCAACGAGTCCACACTCAGAAGCAAGCTTTGCTGCCTGCAGAGGCTTCTCTAGATGAATCATCCCTTCAGCAATTTGGATAGGCACCTTGCTACCAAGAGACTTGGTGATCCTCTCTAGCCCTTTGCCCTTTCTAAGTCTAGTCTTGGGAGTCATTGCATCTGAAAATGAAACTGAACTCATAAATTAGAATAGAAATCGACAAATGCAGGAATCAACAAAAGCATACATGATCATTCCATTTGGAAAATGCACTAGTAAAAGATAGCATTGCAAAGGTCAACTTGCCTGATTGAAGCACAAGCTGCTGTTCTTCTTCATTGATGATAGCGTTCATGTCAATAGAAGGTGCAACAGGGCTGAGGTCTGTGTGGACAGTGCCTGCTTCATCAATGCAGATGGTTCCTGCTTCATCTAGGCAAACAGTGCCACTTCCATCCATGCTGAGAGTGGTTCCTTCATCCATGGGCGGCAACTCATCACCCATTTGCACCGAGGTCTGAGAGTCCATGCGCAGCATACTTTCCTAATGGTCCGTCGCAGTCGCCATCCTTGCTTTCTGCCTTGTGACTCTATCAAGGGCAGGTTCATCAGGTTCCAGGATCCTCTTTTTTTGTCCTAGAGCTGGGGCCATCACCCTTCCTGGAGGCATTGCAGCAGATGTCTCTAAGCTCTTGTTCTTCTTGCTGACTGTCTTCTTAACACTAGGCCTCTTCGTCCTAGATTCCTTCAGTGCCTCGTATAAACAACACAGAAATAAGCATTAGATCACAAGAGAAATATGTGAGCATAAGGAATAACATAGAATAACAGAACCACAACCCTCCAAGCAAGACAGAGTTTGCACCTTAACAATCTTGTTGACTACAACATCATCCACTTCCTCTCCATCAATAACTTCATCCTCCTTAGGATTGTACTCTGGGTCATCATTGATAACTCCACTACCCTCTTGAACCTCATCACTTCTACCTTCTTGTACACCATTTGTTTTCCTAATCATCGACGCTATTGCACCGATGCCAAGGGACTGGAACATCCGATTATTCCTCATGATATTTCTAGCCCTAACCTTCTCGTACTCGGTGAGAGGCTCTTCTTTGCATGATAAAGGAAACGTAACTATTAGGTGAATGTTTGGAATGCATGGACAGGCAGCCAAACATATCTTATGAAATTTTATTATCATTTAATCCTAGTTATTCAGGTAAGGAAGACTAACAGCACACAGGCAAAATTAAGCCAGCTTATTCAGATTGCAGCAATACATTTCACTTAGCATATTAAGACACAGATTTTATGAAACTGACAGTATAACCACAAGGAGCAAGTTGCATACCAACGGTTGGCCTCATGCTTGACCTTGTCATCCTTGCCATGGATGATCTTGAGGTGGTGCTTGCAAAATAGAATAAACAACAATCAGATACAACAGGGATAAAGTAAAATGATGCACTTGTATCAACAAAGCAAAGCATTTGGACCATCATGCACATACATGTAATACATGTGAAACAAACTTGATGGATCAACAATACAATGATCTAGTGTTATTAATTAAGCAAACATGTAAGTGCACTAAACAAGCATGCATGTACACTAGTAGCAAGTAGGCAAAGTGCATAAGTGCTACTAATACAAGCAAGCAAGCAAGCAAAGTGCTACTGATAGAAACAAGCAAGCAATGAAGGAAATTGAAGAGAAGCAAGCAAGTACTATTGATACAAACCCTAATTAATAAGCAAGCAAGTAGCTTCTTCTCTAAGTTATACTAATACTAGCAAGTACTGCTGATGGAAACCCTAATTAAGCATGTACTGCTGATAGAGCCCACCCCGCGCTCTCTTTCCTTCCCTAGTCCCCACATGATCACATATACATCATGTGGTAAATCTGACAACGTCTCGTGCTAGTATTAGTATAGCACAATGGTCTACAGTATATGATTGGTACTGTGACAACACTATCAGGTACACCATGAATGGCAGATGGACTTAATCATTTAGTATTAGTATAGCTCGTAGGAATGGCAATGTCTCGTGCTAGTATTAGTATAGCTCACAGTAATGGCAGATGGACTTAATCATTTAGTAATGAACACCATGAATTAACTAGACCAACCCAGAGAGCATATATCACACCTACATGAACTACTCTAGTAGTACAGTGAGCAGAAAGCTTTCTATATGTAAACGAAAGCATGGCAGGAGCTCACAGGATAGAAACCAAACATGAATGGGAACCTACATACCCTAGATAGCATGGGAACAACAACTACAGAGCTTTAGATTTAGTGGTGACCATAATCAAGAACAAATAACAGAGTGCCACAGCAAGCAAAACAAATCAAACACCCAAAAAGAATAACATCCTTGTTCTAGCAAATACAAAACAGGGAGAAGGCTTCAAAGGAAGATTTCTCAAAGAACATGTAGCCATTTCTGCGAATATGCAAATGGATATCAATACTTCACACAATGGCACAACAATTACAGCACAATAGCTTACTCCAGGTTCTTATTTAACTCAAGAGGTGGCACTAAACTAGCCAAGTAAATTTAAAAGGAATATGCAATATAATCCAAAACTTTAGTACCTGCTAGGGATTCCAAAGAGAAAACTACTACATCCTGTTAACTATTAGTATGGCTACAAACGACCTTTTATAGACATCAACTTCAATGTCATCAAGCAAGCAAATCGCTATGACTACAGATTAACAAAGCATAACAAGGATTAACAAAGCAAATGGCTCTGAAGTAGTACACTATGACAAGTAAAGATTAACAAACCATAACAATGATTGGCAGCAGAGGGAGATGGAGATGGACAAAAACCTGCTTTTGTGGTAGCCGTGCTTGAGCTCCTCCTCCTGATGCTGCTCAATGACCTGCATGACAAACAAGGCCATGGATGAGCTGCCACAGGGCATCCACATGACAACACAAAACATCAAGCAACGACATTGACAGGGATGCAAAATCAAAATAGAGCATACAAAATCTAGATTAAACCACCTCCCCACAAAACCCTAACCCCATGAATCCATCCCCATCTCAAAATCACATTACCAACGACATGAACCCTAACCCCATGAACAAGAAGGATATCATCCCATGAATCCTAACCCCATGAATCCATCCCCATCCCCATGAAGAAGAACCCTAACCAGCAAGAGATCCTAACCCTAACCATCAGGAGATCCTAACCCTAGAAGATGCACCATGAGATCCTAACCCTAGAAGATGCACCATGAGACCCACCGAACCACCAGAAAATCCTAACCCTAACGAGGGGAGTACCTGTCGTCGTGTTGTAGATGATGCAGCAGTGGCTCCTGTCGCAGTCGTCGCTCGCGTCTACCCTCTTATCACCACCATCGTCGATGTCGAGGAGCGGAGCGGCGATTCATCATCGGGGAGCAGAGCGGGGCGGGGCGGAGCAGAGGAGGAGGGGCCAGGGTTGCGGGGTGGGGAGAGGGGAGGGGGGATTCGTCGGGGCTGGGAGGTGGGGAATGGAGGGGCGGAGCAGAGGACGGGCGGCGGGGCTGCGCGGAGCAGGGGAGGGAGTGGTCGTCGGCGGGGCGGCTCGGGGAGGGAGAAGCTAGGGTTTGTCGGGGATAGGGGAGGGGAATGGGGAAATTTGGGGAGGGGAGGGGAGGGGTGGCGGTGCGACATGGAGCGGGCGGCGTGAAGCAGGGAAGGGGCGGCGGGGCGGCACAAAGCTGGGTTCGTCGGCATTCGGTGACGGAGCAGAGGAGGGAGGGTTGCGGGATGGGGAATGGGGAGTGGGATAGGGTTGCGGGCCGGGAGGGGAGATTTTGGGAGGGAAGGGAGGGGATCCAGCGTGTTAGTGGGAGAGGGAGTGGTGGGACCCGCCTGGTAGTGGGAGAGGGAGTGGAGGGAAATTTTGGGAGAGGGAAATTTTGGTGGAGGGAAAATTTTGGTGTGGGAGGGAAATCCTTTTGGGTTTGGGGATAGAAAAAATAGGATTTTTTTGTAAATTTTGTAGAAATCAAGGTTAAAATCATACCGAGTAGCTGAAGAAAACGCCAGTATTGCAAGTTTAGTATTTTTGCTAGTTGGTAGGCCACATTTGATGATGTGACGCGGAGGTCTCCCATTTTTTGATTTTTTTGAATTTTTTACGGTGTTTTCAAAAACCGGCCGATTTCGTCGCGGCGACCGTCCGTGGCTAGGGTTTGAGCCGTGCAAATCTGTTGTCGATTCTGTGATGAAATGCCTACCTGTGAAGCTAAAAAGCATTTTTAGTGAAAATAACGGGCAAGCTATGGAGGACCCGCAGTTCAAATTCCAGCCGGTTCCAGCTGAATCGGCCGAAGGTGGTCTGAATTGCCGGGAGTAGCTACGAGGGTCGGAAATGCATGCTTTTTGGCGACCGTCCGTAAAATAGGGTCTACTTTGAGATAGACATGGAATGGCGCCGTTTGGGGTGCCCCTCCTTGTAGCCGCTTCACGAAAAACGCATGTCTTTTGCATTCAAAAAATGAAAAACGGTTTTTTTTGTTAAACAAGTTGGAACCTCGCTTTGGCAACATTGTTTGCCATCACAAGACGGAGGCATGCGCCCAATTTGGGCATATTATCAGAAACTATTCAACGGATGCGGCCATATCATTGCTAGTTTGGCTTGAAAGCCATGAATCTTCGTTCATGGTAGGTCGTTTTTGAGAACACTTTTTCAAGAAAACGCCGGTATTGCAAGTTTAGTATTTTTGCTAGTTGGTAGGCCACATTTGATGATGTGACGCGGAGGTCTCCCATTTTTTGATTTTTTTTGAATTTTTTACGGTGTTTTCAAAAACCGGCCGATTTCGTCGCGGCGGCCGTCCGTGGCTAGGGTTTGAGCCGTGCAAATCTGTTGTCGATTCTGTGATGAAATGCCTACCTGTGAAGCTAAAAAGCATTTTTAGTGAAAATAACGGGCAAGCTATGGAGGACCCGCAGTTCAAATTCCAGCCGGTTCCAGCTGAATCGGCCGAAGGTGGTCCGAATTGCCGGGAGTAGCTACGAGGGTCGGAAATGCATGCTTTTTGGCGACCGTCCGTAAAATAGGGTCTACTTTGAGATAGACATGGAATGGCGCCGTTTGGGGTGCCCCTCCTTGTAGCCGCTTCACGAAAAACGCATGTCTTTTGCATTCAAAAAATGAAAAACGGTTTTTTTTGTTAAACAAGTTGGAACCTCGCTTTGGCAACATTGTTTGCCATCACAAGACGGAGGCATGCGCCCAATTTGGGCATATTATCAGAAACTATTCAACGGATGCGGCCATATCATTGCTAATTTGGCTTGAAAGGCATGAATCTTCGTTCGTGGTAGGTCGTTTTTGAGAACACTTTTTCAAGAAAACGCCGGTATTGCAAGTTTAGTATTTTTGCTAGTTGGTAGGCCACATTTGATGATGTGACGCGGAGGTCTCCCATTTTTTTGATTTTTTTTGAATTTTTTACGGTGTTTTCAAAAACCGGCCGATTTCGTCGCGGCGACCGTCCGTGGCTAGGGTTTGAGCCATGCAAATCTGTTGTTGATTATGTGATGAAATGCCTACCTGTGAAGCTAAAAAGCATTTTTAGTGAAAATAACGGGCAAGCTATGGAGGACCCACAGTTCAAATTCCAGCCGGTTCCAGCTGAATCGGCCGAAGGTGGTCCGAATTGCCGGGAGTAGCTACGAGGGTCGGAAATGCATGCTTTTTGGCGACCATCCGTAAAATAGGGTCTACTTTGAGATAGACATGGAATGGCGCCGTTTGGGGTGCCCCTCCTTGTAGCCGCTTCACGAAAAATGCATGTCTTTTGCATTCAAAAAATGAAAAACGGTTTTTGAATTTTTACGGTGTTTTCAAAAACCGGCGGATTTAGTCACGGCGGTCGTCCGTGGCTAGGGTTTGAGTCATGTTTTTAGCATCAAAAAATGAAACTTATATTGTTTCATACATGAGCATGCACAAAAACCCATAATTTTATATTTCATCCATGAGCATGCATAAAAAATTTCAATTCCCATCAATTACCAAACTGAATATTCATTGTTAAAAACATGACTTGTTTAGATGACACTGTCATACAGCATCCATGAGCATGCACAAAATTAAACCTGACATACTTAACATTGACATGTTCATATTACACTAACAAGCTTAAACCTAACATGCTGAACACCTTCTTAACATCTTCACTCATCCTTCTTCTCCTTCATCAACCTGATGCGCTCAGAGTGGCGAATCCCAATGCGGATGTACTCCTCTACCACAATTGGCATGGTCCTGTCGCCAAGCTGTGGGATTGCAGGCGCCGTCACCATCGCGAGGTCGTCGTCCGCCAGCACCATAGCAAGGTCGTCGTCCGCCACCACCATCACGAGGTCGTCGTCCGCCACCACCATAGCAAGGTCGTCGTCCGCCACCACCATAGTAAGGTCGTTATCCGCCACCACCATAGCAGGGTCGTCGTCAGCCACCACCATAGCATGTTCGTCATCAGCCAGAATAGGATGCTCCTCATCATCCCCGCTCTGCTCCTCGTCATCCCCGCTCTGCTCATCATCCCCGCTCTGCTCCTTGTCGTCATCCCCGCTCTGCTCCTCGTCATCCCTGCTGCTGCTCCCATTGCCTGGCCAAATGCAACAAAGTGTGAACATGGTGTTGTCGTCGTGCAGGTAGAGGAAGCCAAAAGGACATGAAGAAGAGAGGCAGAGAGCTTACTGGCATCGTCGTCGTGCTGGTAGTACATGCGGCACATGGTGTTGTTGAACATCTTCACGGTGAACATGGAGTCGCCGTCGTAGCGGAAGACAAGGAAGTACCCGAGCTGTAGCTCATGGGCGCGGGCGAAATGCTCCCAGCCGGGCCCTAGGTACATGTGGCCTTCACCATCAAACACCACCCACACTTCCCACAGCCTGTGAAGCCCGCTGCCGGCCTCCCGCAGCTTCACTTTGTGGGGCTCACGGCCGGCGAGCATCTTCGCAAACTTGTCAGGCAGCCTCTGCAGCGAGGGTCAAGCAGTGGTTAATTGTGGCAATCAAGCACTAGATAGCAGAGTGATGATAAAGAAATGAGTGATGATAAATATACCTGCCTACTACAAGATTTCTCAATTACGATCTCGAAGAACTCGAAACCTTCCAAGCCAGCCATCTCACTTCTCTGAAAAGCAGCATTGTAATTAAACAACAAGTTACCATAAACAGGACTGGACATAAATAGGAACAGAACCAAGTTTATGATGGCAAAATTGATAAAAATGAGAAGAGCAATGCACTTGTGGATATTTATGATAGCAAAAGTGAGAAAAAAGCAATGCACTTGTGAACATTTGGAATACTACTACTCTATCTATAATGGACCATATCTGCCCATGTGCCCATGTCTACTATAAATGGCAAACACAACATCAAGATCATATCTACTATAAATGGACCATATCTACAATGAACCATATCTACTATAAATGGACCATATCTTCCCATGTGCTACATTTTGTTAGAACCCAGCACTTAAGAACTGAACCCTAGATTCTCAATTTAAACACACCTACCCAATACAGTCATGTACAAAACTGAACAGCTTTATAGTCGTCGATATGCGCATGAAGGCTATTGGCTTGACACCGATATAGTCATGTACAAAACTGAATTTAACACTAGAATTTCAGAGATTCAGAGCTATTGGCTTAATTTGCTTTGCTAGGGTTTATATAGCCATAGGCCACTGGAGGCTAGATCCCCTACAAGTTTAACTGCTCCAGTGTGCCGCTGCATCTTTTTAGACAAATATAAACATGTTTATTTTAAAAACTAACAAACAAAATTGGAAAATACTAATACACTTGCAACATTATAAGTGTTGGCATCATGTTTTCCCCTTTCGGTCTGCCTTTTCTATTTCTGATGAATTCTACGTCACTGTGAAGAGAACCATAGGGAAACTAGCATACCTAGCAAGGTAGCACCACATCAACTGAACATGGCCAAAAGGGACCTAAACCTAAATGCCTAATTCAGTCTGCAAAATCCCTCTGAATGTGGTCCAATCGCTCGACAGTTGGGCTGGAATCAACAGAACGCACGCGCAGGCACAATACGACCATTAGCCATACGCGCAGGCACAATACGAGTAACTCCTAAATCAACATGCTTGTTGGCCTTGTTGGCCTTGTCGACAAAGAACATGGGGGAAACAAAGCAAATCAAAGAACACGGGGGGAACAGAACGGACCTGGGGGACGGCGACTGCTTGAGCTTGTTGGCCTTGTCGGTGTCGTGGACGGTGCCTCCTCTTGATCTACTACTCTATCTACAATGGAACCCTAATCAGCATGCGCCGGGGAACCCTAATCTAATCAATAGGAAGAGGAACAGGAAGGACTCGGCGGATTCATACCTTAGGAGGCCGTCGCTGTTGATGGAGGAGTGGTTCGCCAGGGAGGCCGTCACCGTCGATGGAGGAGAAGGGGATGTCGGCGGCGGAGAGGAGGAGTGGGTCGAGTGGATAATGGAGAGGAGGAGCGGGTCAAGTGGACAGGAGGAGTGGGGAAAAGAGTGGGTCCACTTGTCAGCGAGTTCTGTTTTGATATATTGAAAAGGATTGGCATAGAGTACAAAACCAACAGCCTCTAACTAGCCCAGTGGTAGAAAAATAGTGGAATAAGCGGCAGGTCGTGGGTTTGAGCCCCCGCTCGCCCAATATTTTTTGGTAGCTCAGGGGAAAAGGGTCGAGTGGGTAGAGTAGCAAAATGGCCCACTTGTCAGTGAGTTGGTCGAGTGGCCCACTTGTCAGCGAGGTCTGTGTTTGATACTTAACTGGTTTGATGATTTGAAAAGAGATGGCACAGAGTGGACGACCAGTAGCCTCTTCCTAGTCCAGTGGTAGAAACACAGTGAAACGAGCGCACAGTCGTGGGTTCGAGTCCCCGCTCGCGCATATTTTTTTGCTCACAATGAAATGGGGCCGCGCGTGGGATCAGATGGCTGTCTGATGGAGCGCGCCCAAAAATTCAGTTAAAACAGCTTTGAAAACATCTTCAGTTCACCAAAAACAACATCTTCAGTTCAAAAAACATATTCAGTCCAAAAACAACATCATTTTGCAATCTTTTACATCACAACCAAAACTACATGATCACCAAAACTAAGAAAAACAGCTCTAAAAACAACATCTTCAGTTCATCATTTTGCTTCTTCATTCAAAACAACATCTTCATTTTGCATTGTATCTTCCGTCACCAAAACTACATCATTTTGCATTGTATCTTCAACCATCATCTGCCTCTCCATCACTACACAGTCTCATGCATTTTGGTACCTGGAGAGATTTGTAGTACAAAAACTACATCAGGATCACATCAACAACAACTACCAAGGAGACAAAATAGCATTAGATCACCAAGGAGACCAAATTTACCTTCGCTACTCATCGTCGTCGATACGAAAACAAGGAACTCTATGCCCACTCATGTTTTCCTCATCATCACTACAATATTGCAGCATAGTATGATCAGTCCGGTTTTCCTCATCCTCGCTTTCATGTCCATCCTCTACCACCTTTCTTCTTTTCTTGATGCCTTCAACTGTTGCAGCACCAACGATCACACGTTCCCGGTCCCTTCGCACTCTGCTTTGCACCGGAACTTCCATAGAGTCATCATCAGCTTGCAACGGAACTTCCATAGAGTCATCATCTTGGTATGTTAGTCCACCATCACCGGGGCCCTTTTCCACTTCAGTTTCAGTCACACTCCACAAGTGTCTGTGCTGAAAGTTTTGCACAACTCGCCATTTTCCGTGCAAAAGAGTGTCTGGCAGATAAAACACCATTGTTGCTTGTGTTGTTAGAATAAAGGGATCACTCTTATACCAGCACCTTGCAGTGTTGATGCTTTTGAAGTGGCCATCATATTTGACAAAAGAGTCTCTCCTCTTCTTGCTACCAAGCTCAAACCAGTCACAGCGAAATAAGACAACCGAGCGATGGATGCCTCCACTAGAGTTGTACTGCAACTCTACGATGCTTCTCAACTGACCATAGAAGTCAATGATCTCACCATCATGTGACCCCTCAGTGACGATTCCACTATTCTGTGTCTTCCTTTTTTCCTCGCGGTCAACAGTGGTGGTACCGGACACCGTCAGCAATGCATGCTGAATACACTCTCACTCGCTTATCCGGTAAGCATGCCAAAGCAAATAGATCATCACTGACCTTCTTCTCCTCATGCAACTTTCCAATCTGCACAAATAAACCATTTAGCAAACAATGGTATTTAACAATGGGTGAATAACACAGAAAACATAAAACATGTGGCTAAAGATCTCACATGATTCTTAAACCACTTAGCAAACCCCTTGGCAACCCTTTTATCAACATTGATATTGCTTTCTTCCTGATTTAACTCTTCCTTGCATTTCCTGCAATGCCAACAAAACATGTGAATTAAAACATTAGGCTGGTGCCAACCCAAGCAAAAAATATATATAATGAGTGCACAAGATATAACGTACTCGATATATGGTAGAACCTCGGCGCAATTGCTGAGCACAAACAAAACCATCTTGTCATACTCATCACCAGCCTCCAAGTATTGTGAGGCTCCAAGAAAGTTCACACCATGGTTGAAAACAGAGACATCACCACTTTGCGAATCAGACCGCTCTCTATTTCTGCCCGGCCGGTTCCATCTTGTTTCCACATCACCAAAGTATCTAGAGCAAAAAGTCAAGCACTCGTCAACGACATATGCTTCAGCAATAGAACCTTCAGGTCTTGCCGTGTTTCGCACATAACGCTTACAAGTAAGCAGCCTTCTTTCGATTGGGTACATCCAACCGTATTGCACAGGGCCTCTAAGCATTGCCTCTTTGGGTAAGTGCACCGCCAAATGGACCATCACGGTGAAGAAAGCTGGAGGGAAAATCTTCTCGAGCTTGCAAAGAATAATTGGGATTTCTTTTTCAAGTCTTTCCAGGACAGTTAACTTGAGGGTTTTGCAGCACAGTTCTCTAAAGAAATTTCCCAGCTCAGCAACCGCTTCATATATATCCTTGTGCATGATTCCTCGGAGGCCCGCCGGTAAAATCCTTTGGAGGAGGATGTGACAATCATGGGTTTTCAGTACTGAAAGCTTGAATCCATCAGAAGTAACACACTTTGCTAGGTTAGCAGCATAACCATCTGGAAATTTCACCGCTCTTAGGAATTCACAGAATGCAAGCTTTTGTTCTTTATTCATTGTATACCATGCTCGTGGAATTTCAAATGAATCTTCATCTTCATTGTGCTGTAGATGCAAATCTTCTCTTATGCCCATGTCCTCCAAATCAAGCCTAGAACTAACCGTGTCCTTTGTCTTCCCTTCAATGTTCAGAAACGTCCCTAGCAGATTCTCGCATATGTTTTTCTCAATGTGCATTACATCGAGATTATGCCTTAATTTCAGATCAGCCCAGTATGGCAGGTCCCACAAACAAGACCTCCGGTCCCAACATTGACCTTCCTCACGCTTTCTTTTCTTCGCCAGCTTTCCTGGTCTCACATCTTTCACCTTTTCAAGTTGCTGCTCCAGCTCTTCTTTAGTGAATTCAGCTGGCTTGTCACGGGTTTCATTCTCACCATTAAAATCTTTGCTTCTTCGCCAGCGATGGTTTCGGTGAAGAAAGCGGCGGTGCCCAATATAGCAGATCTTGCTCCTTATTCTCTTTGAGCAAGGGTCTTTGTCACAATGGACACAAGCCTGATAACCCGCTGTGATCCTCCCAGACAGAGTGTGCAGAGCCGGGAAATCATGGATGGACCATATGATCGCAGCACGTAGATTGAACTTTTCTTCCGGACTCAAGGCATCGTATGTAGGTACACCAGTCCAGAGCTGGAGCAGTTCTTCTACGAGGGGCTCCATAAAGACATCAAAATCCTTTCCTGGAGAATCTGGACCCGGGATAAGCAATGACATCATGAAGTTGGACTGATCCATGCATGCCCATGGTGGCAGGTTGTACGGCACCACAAAAACTGGCCACATGCTATAAGACGTGCTCATGTTCCCAAACGGATTAAACCCATCTGTGGCAATGCCAAGTTTTATGTTCCTTGGATCTGCAGCAAAATCTAAATGTATACGGTCAAACTCTTTCCATGCCTCTCCATCCGCTGGATGGCTCAGCTCATTGTCCACAGGTTGCCGCTTCAGCTTGTGCCACTGTACCTCACGCGATGATTTCTTCGAGATGAACATCCGCTGCAGCCTTGGTATCAAGGGAAAGTGCCTCAGTACCTTCTCCGGTATTGACTTCTTCCCATCAGCATCTTTCCACCTAGATGCATTGCATTTTGGACAGTTGTCATGCTTTGCTAAATCCTTCCGAAACAAGACACAGTTATTTGGGCACACATGTATTGACACATAACCTAACCCCAGCCTGCGGATTATGCTCAATGCTTCATCATAAGATCTGGGAACACAACTATCAGGGAATTGCAAGCTCAAAAGATGGAGTATTGCGTTGAATGCGGCATTGCTAATCCGGTAGAAAGACTTGATGTGGAGTAACTTCACGGTGAAGGTAAATCTTGAAAATTTACCCCCTTCATGAGCTGCGCGCTTCGCCTCCTCTAACACCTCAGCAAACAACGATTTCTGTCCATCAGCACGATCTTCAGCATCGTACAAATCCTTCAATAGGTCAGGAATCCTATCATCTTCATGCCCATCCTCTTCCTCCAAAACAGCATTATCTCGCAAAACCTTTTCCATGAAATCAATGCCAGCATCACCACCACCCATCATATGAGGGGCCTCTGTATCAGCTTCAAAATGTTGAGGTTGTCTGTCTAAAGGTTCTCCATGATATATCCATCTATCATATGTGCTGGACATCCCATTAAGAAGCAGATGATCTTCCACTCTTCCTTGAGCCATTCTTGGACGGTTGAGGCATTCACAACATGGGCAAAGAATGTGAGCATCGTTGGCAAAATTTGCCCGAACAAATGCCATGAAATCATCAACTCCTTTCATATGTTCTTTCGAAAACTTTCTAACTCCTTCTCTAATCCAGCTTCTGTCCATCTGCCAAAGACAACAAATTGTTGCAACTTAGCAAATCAATCTAAGTGCATCAACATTAATTAATGAAAATGGATGGAAGTAATGGAAGCTAAAATTCCGGAAAAATTTATATGCTAATTGCCTAACCACAAGGCTTGAAGAATTCTTAACAAACAAGCTGAACAATTCCTAACAGTACATCAAGAAAATTCATCTATGCATTATCTACCAAACAAGCAAGCTATCTCCTAACTACTAACAGTGCATCAACAAAATTCATCTATGCTGAAGAACATCTGACTGAAATCCATATCCCACTGCTCGGGTGACGAGAGAGGAGAGGGGGGAAGAGGTGAGGGGTGCATACCGGGAGGTGTGCTTGCGGCGGCGGCGAGTCCCCCATGCTCGGCGAGCCCCCACCACCATCGGTCGCCTACGCCCCTGCTAGCCCCCGCCTCCATGCCCTGCCTCGCCTCCGCCCCCTGCCGGCCCCACCCCTGCCTCCGCTGCCGGCCCCGCCCCCGCCTCCGCCCCCTGCTGGTTGCTTCCGCCGCGAGGCCGTGGGCGAGGTCACCTGTGGCGAGGCCGTGGGCGAGGTCACCTGGTTGCTTCCGCCGCCGCCCGCCGCCACCTGGTCGGAAGACCTATAAAATCGCTAAGTGTTGCTCTGTTCGATGCCACCCGCCGCCACCTGGTCGGAAGGTCCCACTTGTCACTGATATGTGAGAGCCGTGTTTTTATATACTATATGGAAAACTACCCACACATTAGCAACAATCTCTCTCTAGCCCAGCGGTAACGAACGAGCGAACCCAACGCGAGGTCATGGGTCCGAGTCCCCGCTAGCGCATATTTTTTAGGGAATTAAACGCTTGCTCACCCACCTGTCAAATGGGTCCCGCCTGTTAGTGTTGCAAATCGTTGCTCTGTTCGATGCCACCTGGTCAGAAGGTCCCACTTGTCAATGATACGAGAGAGCCGTAGTTCTATATAATGTATAGATAAACTCCCAGATGTGAGCAACTGTCCCTCTCTAGCCCAGCGGTAGCATGCGAGCAAACCAAGCACGAGGTCGTGGGTTCGAGTCCCGCCTCGTGCATCTTTTTTGGGTGAATTAAGCGCTCGGCCCCACTTGTCAAATGGGTCCCGCCTGTCAGTGTGTGCCCCGTCTGTCTGTTGAATATTAAAACTCAAGCAAAAATGACACCTAGATAGTGACGCATAAGCGAGGTTGCTGAGGCGGCTGCCTAATCATCCTAATTTATTCAAACTCAAGTGTAGTGACCATTTTATATTGGTTGTTATCAGCTAGGCATGAGGCAGTGGACAGCGCTACTAGCTTTACGACCATTTCCTCTAATGAAATTATGACCTTTCAGACCAAAATGGTCGTTATGGTTTAGGGTTTAGAGCCTCCCAAACAGATTTTGACCAATTGGTCTAAAATGGTCATAAATTTATGACCAATTCTTCGAGGGTCACTGACAGAAGGTCATAAGTTGACATATTTCTTGTAGTGTCCCCCCTTCCCTAGTTGGTTAGGAGAGGAAGGAAGGGGGAGAGAGGGGGAAGGAAAGGGGGGGTGCCGGCCCCCCACCCAATTCGGATTGGGCTTGGGGGGTGGGGAGCCCCCTCCTAGGCTCCCTTCTCCTCTCTCCCACTATGGCCTAATAAGGCCCATAACTTCCCGGGGGGTTCCAGTAACCTCTCGGTACTCTGGTATATTCCCGAACTCACCCGGAACCATTCCGATGTCCAAACATAGGCTTCCAATATATCGATCTTTATGTCTCGACCATTCCAAGACTTGTCGTCATGTCCGTGATCTCATCCAGGACTCCGAACAACCTTCGGTACATCAAAACACATAAACACATAATACCGATCGTCATCGAACGTTAAGCGTGCGAACCCTACGGGTTCGAGAACTATGTAGACATGACCAAGACTCATCTCTGGTCAATAACCAATGGCGGAACCTGGATGCTCATATTGGTTCCTACATATTCTACGAAGATCTTTATCGGTCAAACCGCATAACAACATACGTTGTTCCCTTTGTCATCGGTATATTACTTGCCCGAGATTCGATCGTTGGTATCTCAATACCTAGTTTAATCTTGTTACCGACAAGTCTCTTTACTCGTTCTGTAATGCTACATCTCGTAACCAACTCGTCAGTTACATTGCTTGCAAGGCTTATAGTGATGTGCATTATCGAGAGGGCCCAGAGATACCTTTCCGATATACGGAATGGCAAATCCTAATCTCGATCTATGCCAACTCAACAAACACCATCGGAGACACCTGTAGAACATCTTTATAGTCACCCAGTTATGTTGTGAAGTTTGATAGCACACTAAGTGTTCCTCCGGTATTCGGGAGTTGCATAATCTCATAGTCATAGGAACATGTATAAGTTATGGAGAAAGCAATAGCAGTAAACTAAACGATCAAAGTGCTAAGCTAACGGATGGGTCAAGTCAATCACATCATTCTCTAATAATGTGATCCCGTTCATCAAATGATAACTCTTTGTCCATGGCTAGGAAACTTAACCATCTTTTATTAATGAGCTAGTCAAGTAGAGGCATACTAGTGACACTCTGTTTGTCTATGTATTCACACATGTACTAAGTTTCCGGTTAATACAATTCTAGCATGAATAATAAACAATTATCATGATATAAGTAAATATAAATAACAACTTTATTATTGCCTCTAGGGCATATTTCCTTCAGTCTCCCACTTGCACTAGAGTCAATAATCTAGATTACATTGTAATGATTCTAACACCCATGGAGTCCTGGTGCTGATCATGTTTTGCTCGTGAGAGAGGCTTAGTCAATGGGTCTACAACATTCAGATCCGTATGTATCTTGCAAATGTCTATGTCTCCCTCCTTGACATGATTGCGGATGGAATTGAAGCGTCTCTTGATGTGCTTGGTTCTCTTGTGAAATATGGATTCCTTTGCCAAGGCAATTGCACCAGTATTGTCACAAAAGATTTTCATTGGACCCGATGCACTAGGTATTACACCTAGGTCGGATATGAACTCCTTCATTTGCTACTTCCAAAGCAGCTATGTTCTCTGCTTCACACGTAGATCCCGCCACGACGCTCTCCTTGGAACTGCACCAACTGACAGCTCCACCATTCAATAAAAATACGTATCCGGTTTGTGACTTAGAGTCATCTGGATCAGTGTCAAAGCTTGCACCAACGTAACCGTTTACGACGAGCTCTTTGTCACCCCCATATACGAGAAACATATCCTTAGTCCTTTTCAGGTATTTCAGGATGTTCTTGACCGCTGTCCAGTGATCCACTCGTGGATTACTTTTGTACCTCCCTGCTAAACTAATAGCAAGGCACACATCAGGTCTGGTACACATCATTGCATACATGATAGAACCTATGGCTGAAGCATAGGGAATGACTTTTATTTTCTCTCTATCTTTCGCAGTGGTCGGGCATTGAGTCTGACTCAACTTCACACCATGTAACACATGCAAGAACCCTTTCTTTGCTTGATCCATTTTGAACTTCTTCAAAACTTTATCAAGGTATGTGCTTTGTGAAAGTCCAATTGAGCGTCTTGTTCTATCTCTATAGATCTTGATGCCCAATATATAAGCAGCTTCACCGAGGTATTTCATTGAAAAATTATTATTCAAGTATCCTTTTATGCTATTCAAAAATTCAGTATCATTTCCGATCATCAATATGCCATTCACATATAATATCAGAAATGCTACAGAGCTCCCACTCACTTTCTTGTAAATACAGGCTTCTCCAAAAGTCTGTATAAAACCATATGCTTTGGTCACACTATCAAACCGTATATTCCAACTCCGAGAGGCTTGCATCAGTCCATAAATGGATCGTTGGAGCTTGCACACTTTGTTAGCACATTTTGGATCGACAAAACCTTCTGGTTGCATCATATACAACTCTTCTTTAAGATATCCATTAAGGAATGCAGTTTTGACATCCATTTGCCAAATTTCATAATCATAAAATGCGACAATTGCTAACATGATTCGGATGGACTTAAGCATCGCTACGGGTGAGAAGGTCTCATCGTAGTCAACTCCTTGAACTTATCGAATACCTTTTGCAACAAGTCGAGCTTTGTAGATAGTAACATTACCGTCAACAACAGTCTTCTTCTTGAAGATCCATTTATTCTCTATGGCCTGCCGATCATTGGGCAAATCAACCAAAGTCCACACTTTGTTCTCATACATGGATCCCATCTCAGATTTCATGGCCTCAAGCCATTTTACGGAATCTGGGCTCTTCATCGCTTCCTCATAGTTCGTAGGTTCGTCATGGTCAATTAACATGACCTCCAGAATAGGATTACCGTACCACTCTGGTGCGGATCTTACTCTGGTTGACCTACGAGGTTCGGTAGTAACTTGATCAGAAGTTTCATGATCATCATCATTATCTTCCTCACTTATTGGTGTAGGAATCACTGGAACTGATTTCTATGATGAACTACTTTCCAATAAGGGAGTAGGTACAATTGCCTCGTCAAGTTCTACTTTCCTCCCACTCACTTCTTTCGAGAGAAACTCCTTATCTAGAAAGGATCCATTCTTAGCAACGAATGTCTTGCCTTCGGATCTGTGATAGAAGGTATACCCAACAGTCTCCTTTGGGTATCCTATGAAGATGCATTTCTCCTATTTGGGTTCGAGCTTATTAGGTTGAAGTTTTTTTCACATAAGCATCGTAGCCCCAGACTTTAAGAAATGACAACTTGGGTTTCTTGCCAAACCACAGTTCATAAGGCGTCGTCTCAACGGATTTTGATGGTGCCCTATTCAACATGAACACAGCCGTCTCTAAAGCATAACCCCAAAATGATAGCGGTAAATCGGTAAGAGACATCATAGATCGCACCATATCTAATAAAGTGAGGTTACGATGTTCGGACACACCATTACGCTGTGGTGTTTCAGGTGGCATGAGTTGCGAAACTATTCCGCATTGTTTCAAATGAAGACCAAACTCATAACTCAAATATTCACCTCCACGATCAGATTGTAGAAACTTAATTTTCTTGTTACGATGATTTTCCACTTCACTCTGAAATTCTTTGAACTTTTCAAATGTTTTAGACTTATGTTTCATCAAGTAGATATACCCATATATGCTCAAATAATCTATGAAGGTAAGAAAATAATGGTACCTGCCGCGAGCATCAACACTCATCGGACCGCATACATCAGTATGTATTATTTCCAACAAGTCTGTTGCTCGCTCCATTGTTCCAGAGAACGGAGTCTTAGTCATCTTTCCCATAAGGCAAGGTTCACAAGCATCAAGTGATTCCAAAAGTCCATCAGTATGGAGTTTCTTCATGCGCTTTACACCAATATGACCTAAATGGCAGTGCCACAAATAAGTTGCACTATCATTATTAAACTTATATCTTTTGGCTTCAATACTATGAACATGTGTATCACTACTATCAAGATTTAGTAAAAACAGACCACTCATCAAGGGTGCATGACCATAAAAGATATTATTCATATAAATAGAACAACCATTATTCTCTGATTTAAATGAATAACCGTCTTGCATCAAACAATATCTAGATATAATGTTCATGCTCAACGCTAGCACCAAATAACAATTATTTAGGTCTAAAACTAATCCCGAAGGTAGATGTAGAGGTAGCGTGCCGACGGCGATCACATCGACTTTGGAACCATTTCCCACGCGCATCGTCACCTCATCCTTAGCCAATCTTTGCTTAATCCGTAGCCCCTGTTTCGAGTTGCAAATATTAGCAACAGAACCGGTATCAAATACCCAGGCGCTATTGCGAGCATTAGTAAGGTACACGTTAATAACATGTATATCAAATATACCTTTCACTTTGCCATCCTTCTTCTCCGCCAAATACTTGGGGCAGTTCCGCTTCCAGTGACCAGTCCCTTTGTAGTAGAAGCACTCAGTCTCAGGCTTAGGTCCAGACTTGGGCTTCTTTCACTTGAGAAGCAACTTGCTTGCCATTCTTCTTGAAGTTCCCCTTCTTCCCTTTACCTTTTTTTTTTCTTGAAACTGGTGGTCTTGTTGACCATCAACACTTGATGCTCCTTCTTGATTTCTACCTCCGTAGCCTTTAGCATTGCGAAGAGCTCGGGAATTGTCTTATCCATCCCTTGCATATTATAGTTCATCACGAAGCTCTTGTAGCTTGGTGGCAGTGATTGAAGAACTCTGTCAATGACACTATCATCAGGAAGATTAAGTCTCAGATGAGTCAAGTGGTTGTGGTACCCAGACATTCTGAGTATATGTTCACTCACAGAACAATTCTCCTCCATTTCGCAGCTGTAGAACTTATTGGAGACTTCATATCTCTCAATCTAGGCATTTGCTTGAAATATTAACTTCAACTCCTCGAACATCTCATATGCTCCATGACGTTCAAAACATCGTTGAAGTCCTGGTTCTAAGCTGTAAAGCATGGCACACTGAACTATCGAGTAGTCATCAGCTTTGCTCTGCCAGGTGTTCATAACATCTGGCGTTGCTCCTGCAGCGGGTTTGTCACCTAGCGGTGCTTCCAGGACGTAATTCTTCTGTGAAGCAATGAGGATAATCCTCAAGTTACGGACCCAGTCTGTGTAATTTCTACCATCATCTTTCAACTTAGCTTTCTCTAGGAACGCATTAAAATTCAACGAAACAACAACACGAGCCATCTGTCTACAACAACATAGACATGCAAAATACTATCAGGTACTAAGTTCATGATAAATTGAAGTTCAATTAATCATATTACTTAAGAACTCCCACTTAGATAGACATCCCTCTAATCATCTAGGTGATCACGTGATCCCTATCAACTAAACCATGTCCGATCATCACGTGAGATGGTGTAGTTTTCAATGGTGAACATCACTATGTTGATCATATCTACTATATGATTCACGCTTGACCTTTCGGTCTCAGTGTTCTAAGGCCATATCTGCATATGCTAGGCTCGTCAAGTTTAACCCGAGTATTATGCGTGTGCAAATCTGGCTTGCACCCGTTGTATGCGAACGTAGAGCTTATCACACCCGATCATCACATGGTGTCTCGACACGACGAACTGTAGCAACGGTGCATACTCAGGGAGAACACTTAGACCTTGAAATTTAGTGAGAGATCATCTTATAATGTTACCGCCGAACTAAGCAAAATAAGATGCATAAAGGATAAACATCACATGCAATCAATATAAGTGATATGATATGGCCATCATCATCTTGTGCTTTTTATCTCCATCTCCAAAGCACCGTTATGATCAGCATCGTCACCGGCTTGACACCTTGATCTCCATCGAAGCATCGTTGTCGTCTCGCCAACTATTGCTTCTACAACTATCGCTACCGCTTAGTGATAAAGTAAAGCAATTACATGGCGATTGCATTTCATACAATAAAGCGACAACCATATGGCTCCTGCCAGTTGCCGATAACTCTGTTACAAAACATGATCATCTCATACAGTAAAATTTAGCATCATGTCTTGACCATATTACATCACAACATGCCCTGCAAAAACAAGTTAGACGTCCTCTACTTTGTTGTTGCAAGTTTTACGTGGCTGCTACGTGCTGAGCAAGAACCGTTCTTACCTATGCATCAAAAACCACAACGCGGTATAGTGATTGCTTTTTGATCTTCAGAAAGAACCCTATTCATTGAATCCGATTCAACTAAAGTTATGGAGACACCTGTAGAGCATCTTTATAGTCACCCAATCGGAGTGACAAATCCTAATCTCGATCTATGCCAACTCAAAAAACACCATCAGAGACACATGTAGAGCATCGTTATAGTCACACAGTTACATTATGACGTTTGATAGCACACTAAGTGTTCTCCGGTATTCGGGAGTTGCATAATCTCATAGTCATAGGAACATGTATAAGTTATGGAGAAAGCAATAGCAGTAAACTAAACGATCAAAGTGCTAAGCTAACGGATGGGTCAAGTCAATCACATCATTCTCTAATGATGTGATCCCGTTCATCAAATGACAACTCTTTGTACATGGATATGAAACTTAACCATATTTGATTAACGATCTAGTCAAGTAGAGGCATACTAGTGACACTCTGTTTGTCTATGTATTCACACATGTACTAAGTTTCCGGTTAATACAATTATATCATGAATAATAAACATTTATAATGATATAAGAAAATATAAATAAAAACTTTATTATTTCTTCTAGGGCATATTTCCTTCATTTATTTCAATAAAGTGTCAAGTGTAGCCATTACCATGCTTAGTTTGCAAGTTTATGAGTTGTTGTTCGAAAGAAGAAAGTTTTCTGTTATGTCCTGAATATTTCTGAATAGTCAAAACATGATAAAATCTTGAAATTTTTACATGGTAAGAATGTATGAGTTCTGTGTCAAGTGGTAATTTTTCAAAATTTTAGGAGTTATAGGAGTACCGATATTTAATTAGATCTTTACGCAGTCTTCTGTGTTTGATAGATTCTATTTTGTTTTCTTTGTCCACTTGTTTTAAAGTTGCCATGGCTCATACCGAGGGATATAAATTGTGGAAATGATATGATACAGTAGATATCATTTCGAAATAATTATGCATCTTGTCTTGATAGTACATGAGTGAATGATTTATTTTTTTATTATACTTACCTATCTCATGAGTTTTGTTAAGTTTTGTGTGAATGGAGTTTTCAAGTTTTGGGTGCAGATAAGAGGAGAATAAGGAGTGGAAAGACCCTAAGCTTGAGGATGCCCAAGGCATCCCCTCTTCCCTCTTCAACACTATTAGTATACCTCACTTGAAGCTATATTTTAATTCTTCACATAATATGTGTTTTGCTTGGGGCGTATTTTTGTTTTCATTTCTGTTTGAATCCTAAGATCTGAAATTGTTTTGGAGAGATTTTATCCATAGCTACCTATTTACTTAAGTACTCTTTGTTCTTCACTTATATCTTTTGGAGTAGTTTGTTCTTTACTCTCGTACTTCACTTATATCCTTAAGAGTAATTTTTTGAATGAATTGAATGTCATGTGCTTCATTTATTATATATTCATTGAGAAGTAAAAATGCATCCTCTGCTTAATCTATTAAAGTAGAAGTGAGACTATGATAGTGCATATTTTTTAATCAAGTAAGGAAGTTATATTTTAATGACAATGAGCATTTGTTTTTATTAAGTTGAACCTATCATGTTGTGGTGGTAAGCATCTCCCAGGGAAGGACAGATGATTGGCTTGGCACATGTTGACACATGTTTGATAAATTCCAAATTCAGCCTTGGTGGTATTCCAGTTTGTAGGTTATCATCATGATTATATTTTCTCAATAATGTTACTATTAGAGAATGCATGATTGTGTTTTTGTGGTAAAGTGGTTGCCCTAGTCTTTTGCTAGCCTTTTCCTATACTAAGTGGAAATACTGCTTGTGCATCCAATCCTTGAAACAAGTTTATGCCACAAAGTGTCCACCATACCTACCTATAGATGGTATTTCACTACCATTCCAAGTAAATTTGCATATGTCACCTCTAAACCTTCAAATAAACCTCTGTTTTGTGTGCCCGTATAGCTCATGGAGCAATAGGGGTAGTCAATATCTTCCATGCTAAATATGTTTTACTCTCGACGAGAGCTTATTCTCTTATCAAATTAAAGAGGAAGGCTAGTAATAGGGATGCCCGGTCCCAAATAATAATAACAATATAATAATTGAAAAGGGCACTCCCCTAGAAAAGTTGAAAGTTGGCAGGCACCCATGGATTCGGCTAGCCATGGTTTGTGTTACTATGGTGGAGAGAGGTGTAAAAGCATGGGAACCACCATTAATGTGTTTAGCATGGAAGATATTGGAAACCTTTGTCGTTAAACCGTTGACATGAAAATTACACATCTCAAAATAAATCCATCTTTGTTTTAAACCAATGAACTCTGGCATATGTTAATCCCTGGTTCCTCTGTGAATGGCCTATCTATTTAATTTTCATGTTGAGTCAATTCCATCTTCCTATCTCTTTTCGCACCATGTATTGAGCATGCGGATCACTCTTAGCTTTACATGCATTCTTCTAATAGAAATTTCTTGAGCATTGTAAAAGTATGATGATTATTTTCAAATTGGGGTACCTAGTCATCATTCTTAATTCATTGATTGCTTAATATTTGCAATATAGTCTTGAAAGATTGCGAGATACTTAATTACCACTTTATGATATGTTGAAATTAAGGACGATAATGGGTAAGGTATGGGGTGAGTAGAGCAATACCATACCCATACATGTGAAGTTAATGGGTATAAAATTCTACCCATACCTATACCCATGGGTATGAAACTTCACCCATACCTGACGGGTACCCATACCCATTATGTGCCCAATGGCTAGATCGAAAGTACACACATTATTAGCAATTTTACATTCATCTATAGCACATTTGACAAAAGAACACTGATCTTAACTCAATAACAGATAGATTGGTGGATGACAATTATCTCAATTCAAATTTACAATTGGTGACAACGTTAACGTATGTTCACAAGCTCACGACACAATTTGAACATAGGTACACTTGTGAATCATGGATAAGGTTCACATGTCAGTATAAATTGGTAGGGTATGAGTATATCTATGGGTAAAAGGCTATACACGTGCCCTACCCATGACTTAACGTGCAAGGTATGGGTTGTATCCGTGTGTATAAAATTGTGCCCATACGCTACCCATGCGGGTACCCGTACACATGGGTAAAATTACCATCCTTAGTTCAAATTAATGGAATGGTGTTACTTGTTATCAGAATTATCATTGCCTATGTGACCAAAGGTTTGTTCTATTTTAGCATTTATACTTCATAAATTATTTCCTTTATCATTTACCTACTTGAGGACGAGCAGGAATTAAGCTTGGGGATGTTGATACGTCTCCAACATATTTATAATTTATGAAGTATTCATGCTATATTTACATCAATTACATATGGTTTTGGTGCACTTTTGTATTATTTTAATGGACTAACATATAAATCTAGTGCGAGTGCTAGTTCCTATTTTTTTGCATGCTTTTGGTTTCACAGAAAATCCATATCTACGAAAGACCAAACACAATGAAAACTTACGAGGATTTTTTTGTGGAAAATAAGAAACATGGCAAGCTTCGAGAGGCAACCAGAAAAGGACTAAGGGCCCCAAAAGCCCAGGGGTGCCCCCTAAGTCTCGCCACCCAGGCTTGTGGGACCCTCGAGGCTCCATTTGACCTACTTCCAAGCCTATAAATTCCGTAATATTACAAAACCCTCAGAACGAGACCCGAAATAATTTTATCGCCGCTGCAAGCCTTTGTTCCGAAGCAATCTCATCCGGAGCCCTTTTCCGGCACTCTACCGGAGGGGGAATGTGACGCCCTCGATTTGACCATACACTAATCATACACGCAAATGTGTACGATCAAGATCAAGGACTCATGGGAAGATATCACAACACAACTCTAGACACAAATTAATATAAGTCATACAAGCATCATATTACAAGCTAGGGACTCGAGGGCTCGAATACATAAGCTCGAATACACAAAAGTCAGCGGAAGCAACAATATCTGAGTACAGAAATAAGTTAAACAAGTTTGCCTTAAGAAGGCTAGCACAAACTGGGATACATATATCGAAAGAGGCGCAAGACTCCTGCCTGGGATCCTCCTAAACTACTCCTGGTCATCGTCAACGGCCTGCACGTAGTAGTAGGCACCTCCAGTGTAGTAGGAGTCGTCGTCGACGGTGGCGTCTGGCTCCTGGACTCCATCGTCTGGTCGCAACAATCGGGTATAGAAAGGGGAAAAAGGGGGAGCAAAGCAACCGTGAGCACTCATCCAAAGTACTCACAAGCAAGGAGCTACACTACATATGCAATGTATCAAATGACAGGGGTAATGTATGTGGACTGAACTGCAGAATGCCAGAATAAGAGGGGGATATCTAGGCCTATCGAAGACTACGCTTCTGGCAACCTCCATCTTGCAGCAGAAGAAGAGAGTAGATGGTAAGTTCACCAAGTATCATCGTATAGCATAATCCTACCCGATGATTCTCCCCTTGTCGCGCTGTGAGATAGCAATCACCGGGTTGTATTTGGCACTTGGAAGGGTGTATTTTATTAAGTATCCAGTTCTAGTTGTCATAAGGTCAAGGTACAACTCCGGGTCATCCTTTTACCGAGGGACACGACTATTCGAATAGATAAACTTCCCTGTAGGGGCGCACCACATTTCCCAACACGCTCGATCCCCTTTCGCCGGACACACTTTCCTAGGTCATGTCCGGCCTCAGAAGATCAACACGTCGCAGCCCTACCTAGGCACAACAGAGAGGTCAACACGCCGGTCTAAATCCTATGGCGTAGGGGTCTGGGCCCATCACCCATTGCACACCTACATGTTGCGAACGCGTCTGGCGAGCAGACCTAGCCTCCCTTATACAAGAGCAGGCATTCCAGTCCAACCCGACACGCACCGCCCAGTCGCTAACGTTAAGAAGGCTTCGACTGATACCATGACGTCGAGTGCCCATAACTGTTCCCGCATAGTTGGTTAGTGCGTATAGGCCAATGGTCAGACTTAGATCAAATACCAAGATCTCATTAAGTGTGTTAATTGAATTAACAACGGACGCCGACGAGGGCCAAGCCCACCTCTCTCCTAGGTGGTCTCAACCTACCCTGTCGCTCCGCCACAAAGATCCACTCAGAGGGCCATTGGGATAAACGTCCTTTCGGACCCAATCCGTGAATCACTCGTGGGTACTTTACAAACCGACTCGACTTTAGTCACCACAGGTAACATATAATATGCATATAAGTATATACCCGCGATCACCTCTCGAGTGATCACGACCTGATAGTATAGCATGGCAGACGGACAAGAATGTAGGGCCACTCATGATAAACTAGCATCCTATACTAATCATTTAGGATTGCAGGTAAGGTATCAATAACTGTAGCAACAATGACAGGCTATGCATCAGGATAGGATTAACGGAAAGCAGTAACATGCTACACTACTCTAATGCAAATAGTAGAGAGAAGAGTAGGCGATATCTGGTGATCAAGGGGGGGGGGGCTTGCCTGGTTGCTCTGCAGATAGAAACGAACCCTCGAAGGTGAAGTAGTCAATCACTGGTTCAACCGTGGTCTCGAGGCCTACCAGAAAAAAGTAACGGAGGGGAACACAATAAATAGCAGAGCAATCATAGCATCACAAAGCATAACATGGCAATACACGGTGCTAGGGATGACCTAACGCAGTACTAGGTGCTACCGGCGAAGGGGAGAAACATCCGGGAAAGTATTCTCGGTGTTTCGCGTTTTTGGACAGATGAAATGGAGGGGAAAGTTGCGTGTTCGCTATGCTAGGGATGTGTGACAGACGAACGGGCTGCGTATTCGGATTCGTCTCGTCGTTCTGAGCAACTTTCATGTACAAAGTTTTTTCATCTGACTTATAGATTATTTTATATGAATTTTCAAAGATTTAAACATTCTCTAGATTTCATGATTTATTTTAAATCGAAATTCATTTATTATTAAATGCTAAGTGTACCCACTGTAATACTACACAGAGTATGACAAGGGGGGCTAGGTCAACTGTTGACCAAGCAGTCAACAGATGACTGGTCAAAATAAACAGTGATGTGGGCCCCAGGTGTCATTGTCTTAGGTAATTTTGATTTAATTTAGCATTTTAAATTATCAGCAGGGCCCGCATGTTAGTGCCTCAGTTTTAATAACTAGCTATTTAGAGGGGGGGGGGGTCCACCGGTTAGTGAGGGTTAGGGGAAATTAATCACTAAAGGGGGATTAGCCCCCCTAATTAAGCATGGCGGCCCCACGGTTGGGCAGCATGCGCGGCTGCTCGCAGGGGAGCGTCGGCGGCCAGCGCATCGCGCGCCGGGGAGGAAAACAGGGCACGACCCCAGGCAGGAGAGGCCCTGGCGGGCTCGCGGTCGGGCGGCAAGCAGCGTCGGGGTAGGCCGGGGCGCGGTGGCCGGGGACGTGGTGTGCGGGGCTACCGGGGCAGTACCAGGCGCGGCGGGACAGCGGCGGGCACGCCGAGCAAACGGCGGCACATGAGGCGGGAGGAGCGAGGCAGCGGCATCGGGCGTGAGCGGAGCATGGCGGGGCCGATGGCGGGCGGTTGGCAGCGGCGACGGCAGTGGCTGCGCGCGCCGGCAGGGGCGTATAGAGGCGACGGGGATCGTCGGACGCGCGGCTCCTGCGGCCATTTGGTCAGCCGAGAGCGGCTACGGGGAGAGGGCAACGGCGCGTGTCGAGGAGGCTACCTTGGGTGCGGGCATGGCCGGAGGTGGTCTACGGCGGCGCCGGCGTCGAGGCGAGAGGTGCGACGAGCGAAGCAGGGCGCGGGGACAGGGGACGCAGCTAGCGCAGCCTGGCTTGGTGGAGCACGGGGCTGGGGCGCAGCGGTGCGTGCAGCAGGGGAGGCCAGAGGAGGTGGCCGCGAGCAGGTGAGGCCAGGGTGGAGGTGACTGCAGGCGGCGGCGGCGCAAGCGGGCGACGCGAGTGGCAGCAGTAGAAACAGCAGTAGGCAGCGACAGAAGCAAAGGAGCAGCAGCGGCAGCTACGAGCACAACACAGCATAGCAAGCAACGCAGCAACAGCAAAGCCTCAGCAAAAGCAGCGGCTAAGCAGCGGCACCGGAGCAGTGATACGTCTCCGTCGTATCTATAATTTTTTATTGTTCCATGCCAATATTATTCAACTTTCATATACTTTTGGCAACTTTTTATATTATTTTTGGGACTAACATATTGATCCAGTGCCCAGTGCCAGTTCCTGTCTGTTACTTGTTTTTGGTTTCGCAGAATATCCATATCAAACGGAATCCAAACGGGATAAAACGGACGGAGCTTATTTTTGGAATATTTGGAAAATTCTGGAAGAAAAATCCACGCGAGATGGTACCCGAGGTGGCCGCGAGGCAGGGGGCGCGCCCCTGACCCTCATGGGCCACCCATAAGGCGGTTGATGCCCTTCTTCGGCCGCAAGAAAGCTAATTTTCAAAAAAAAAATCACGGCAAAGGTTTCGATCCAATCGGAGTTACGGATCTCCATATATACCCGAAACGGTGAAAGGGAAGAAACGGAGAATGCAGAAATAGAGAGAGACAGAGAGACAGATCCAATCTCGGAGGGGCTCTCGCCCCTCCCGTGCCATGGAGGCCATGGACCAGAGGGGAAACCCTTCTCCCATCTAGGGAGGAGGTCAAGGAAGAAGAAGAAGGAGGGGGGCTCTCTCCCCCTCGCTTCCGGTGGCACCAGAGTGCCACCGGGGGCCATCATCATCACCGCGATCTACACCAACACCTCCGCCATATTCACCAACATCTCCATCACCTTCCCCCTCTATCTACAGTGGTCCACTCTCCCGCATCCCGCTGTACCCTCTACTTGAACATGGTGCTTTATGCTTCATATTATTATCCAATGATGTGTTGCCATCCTATGATGTCTGAGTAGATTTTCGTTGTCCTATCGGTGGTTGATGAATTACTATGATTGATTTAATTTGCTTGTGGTTATGTTGTTGTCCTTTGGTGCCCATCATATGATTGCGCGTGTGGGTCACACCCTAGGGTTAGTTGTATGTTGATAGGACTATGTACTGGAAGGCAAGAGTGACAGAAGCTTCAACCTAGCATAGAAATTGATGCATACGGGATTGAAGGGGGACCAATATACCTTAATGCTATGGTTGGGTTTTACCTTAATGACCATTAGTAGTTGCGGATGCTTGCTAATAGTTCCAACCACAAGTGCATAGAATTCCAAGTCAGGGATGACATGCTAGCAGTGGCCTCTCCCACATAATACTTGCTATCGGTCTAGTAAAGTAGTCAATTGCTTAGGGGCAATTTCACAACTCCTACCACCACTTTTCCACACTCGCTATATTTACTTTATTTTTTCTTTATCTAAACAGCCCCTAGTTTTTATTTACATAATCTTTATTATCTTGCAAACCTATCCAACAACACCTACAAAGTAATTCTAGTTTCATACTTGTTCTAGGTAAAGCGAATGTCAAGCGTGCGTAGAGTTGTATCGGTGGTCGATAGAACTTGAGGGAATATTTGTTCTACCTTTAGCTCCTCGTTGGGGTCGACATTCGTACTTATCAAAAACTGTTGTGATCCCCTATACTTGTGGGTTATCAAGACCTTTTTCTGGCGCCGTTGCCGGGTAGCAATAGCGTGGGGTGAATATTCTCGTGTGTGCTTGTTTGCTTTATCACTAAGTAATTTTTATTTGTTGTTCTTAGTTGTTTTCTATCTTTAGTTATGGGTAGGAAATGCAAAATACCAAAAAAATTAGTTGTACCTACTAAACCAATGGTTGAAGAACCACTCAAAATCTATCACACTGCTGAAGCTTATTACTTGGATCATCTTCGATCCCTATGTGCTCGTGCTGAAACCCCAACTAGCTTAGTTGAGGGAAAATCTTTAGATGAGCATGCTTGTTATGTGCGACACCGAATATCTGAAAAAGGGAAAGTTTTACTGGGTCAAATTCATCGTTTGCAATTCTATGCTTAGAATTTATGTGAAATATATGATTTTACTTGTTGTTCTGAAAACCCTGAGAAACACCTTCCCTATCAATGTGAGTTTAGTGATAATGGAATCGTATCTTCGTATGCTAATGGTGCTTACTATGATGTTCAACAAATTGAAGAATTTGTTGCTTTTAAGGGTGCTTACGAAATTGCTTCTTTGATTGAAAAGTATGATGCTACTCTTTACAAATCTAAATTTTTTGCCATACTTAAATATTGCTATGATAATTATGCTTCTAATGCCTATGTTGAACCATATATTGAGGACTACTCCGCTGTCCAAGAAGAGACTAATATTTTGCAGGAGTGTATGGAAGAAGAAATTGATGAAACTTTGAGCTCATTGGATGAAAAAGATGATGAGGACAACGAAGAACAAAAGGAGGAAGAGCGGATTAGCTACCCGTGCCCACCTTCTAATGAGAGTAACTCTTCAACTCATACATTGTTTAATTTCCCTTCGTGCTTACCGAAGGATGATTTCTATGATGACTATTATGATCCCTTTGATTCTCTTGAAATATCCCTTTTTGATGATGCTTGCTATGCTTGTGGCCAATATGCCAATATGAATTATGCTTATGAAGATGAACTTGCTATAGTTCCTTATGTTAAACATGAAATTGTTGCTATTGCACCCACACATGATAGTCCTATTATCTTTTTGAATTCTCCCAACTACACTATATCGGAGAAGTTTGCTCTTATTAAGGAATATATTGATGGGTTGCCTTTTACCGTTGCACATGATGATTTTGATGAATATAATATGCATGTGCTTGCTACTCCTACTTTCAATTATTATCAGAGAGAGACTATATCTCCACCTCTCTATGTTTCCAATATGATAAAATTGCAAGAAATTGTTTATACTATGCATTGGCCTTTACTTTGTGTGCATGAATTGTTCTTTTATGACATGCAGATGCATAGGAAGAGAGTTAGACTTCGTCATTACATGATATATGTTACCTTGTGCTCACCACTAAATTAAAAATCATTGTTAATTAAAATTGGCTTTGATATACCTTGGGATCCGGGTGGATTCATTACTTGAGCACTATATGCCTAGCTTAATGGCTTTAAAGAAAGCGCTGCCAGGGAGACAACCCAGAATTTTTAGGGAGTCATTTGTTTCTGTTGTGTGCTTTTATAAAGTTTAGAAATAAAAATAATGTGCCAAGGTTTGCCTTTAGGATGTTTACATTTGCTTGATGGTTTGTACGGTGCAGGACAGAAACTTTGGCTGTAGTGCGCGATTTTACATTTTTTACTGGAATGTCAAATGGTTCTGATTCTTTTTGAGTTGTCTTCCTATACAAATTGTTTATTTTCCTAATTTTTGTAGAATTTTTCAAGTATCATAAGTATGGTGAATGTTCATATTATTACAGACTGTTCTGTTTTAGACAGATTCTGTTTTTGATGCATAGTTTGCTTGTTTTGATGAAACTATCGATTCATATCAGTGGATTAAGCCATGAAAAAGTTATATTACAGTAGACACAATGCAAAAACAAAATATGAATTGGTTTGCAACAGTACTTAGAGTAGTGATTTGCTTTATTATACTAACGGATCTTACTGAGTTTTCTGTTGAAGTTTTGTGTGGGCGAAGTGTTCGATGACCGAGAAGGTCTCGATGTGAGGAGAAGGAAGAGAGGCAAGAGATCAAGCTTGGGGATGCCCGAGGAACCCCAAGTAAATATTCAAGGAGACTCAAGCGTCTAAGCTTGGGGATGCCCCGGAAGGCATCCCCTCTTTCTTCAACAAGTATCGGTATGTTTTTGGATTCGTTTCGTTCATACGATATGTGCAATCTTGGAGCGTCTTTTGCATTTATTTTTCTTTTTTCTTTTATGCACCATGCTGGTATGAGATAGTCCTTGGTTGATTTATAGAATGCTCTATGCACTTCACTTATATCTTTTGAGTATGGCTTTATAGAATGCTTCATGTGCTTCACTTATATCATTTGAAGTTTGGATTGCCCGTTTCTCTTTACATAGACAACCGCCATTTGTAGAATGCTCTTTTGCTTCACTTATATTTTATAGAGCGTGGGCATATCTTTTGTAGAAAGAATTAAACTCTCTTGCTTCACTTATATATGTTTAGAGAGATGACAGGAATTGGTCATTCACATGGTTAGTCATAAAATCCTACATAAAACCTGTAGATCACTGAATATGATATGTTTGATTCCTTGCAATAGTTTTGCAGTATAAAGATGGTGATATTAGAGTCATGCTAGTGGGTAGTTGTGGATTGTAGAAATACTTGTGTTGAGGTTTGTGATTCCCGTAGCATGCACGTATGGTGAACCGTTATGTAACGAAGTTGGAGCATGAGGTATTTATTGATTGTCTTCCTTATGAGTGGCGGTCGGGGACGAGCGATGCTCTTTTCCTACCAATCTATCCCCCTAGGGGCATGCGTAGTAGTACTTTCCTTCAAGGGCCAATAAACTTTTGCAATAAGTATGTGAGTTCTTTATGACTAATGTTGAGTCCATGGATTATACGCACTCTCACCCTTCCATCATTGCTAGCCTCTCTAGTATCGCGCAACTTTCGCCGGCACCATAAACCCACCATATCCCTTCTCCTCAAAACAGCCACCATACCTACCTATCATGGCATTTCCATAGCCATTCCGAGATATATTGCCATGCAACTTCCATCATCATCATATACATGACTTGAGCATTCATTGTCATATTGTTTTGCATGATCGTAAGATAGCTAGCATGATGTTTCCATGGCTTGTCCGTTTTTTTGATGTCATTGCTACGCTAGATCATTGCACATCCCGGTACACCGCCGGAGGCATTCATATAGAGTCATATATTTGTTCTAGTATCGAGTTGTAAGTAAATGAAAGTGTGATGATCATCATTATTAGAGCATTGCCCCCCCCAAGGAGAGGCCAAAGAAGCCTAAATAAAAAAAGGGGGCCAAAGAAGCCCATCAATATATATATATAAAGAAAAAAAAAGAAAAAAGGGGCAATGTTACTATCCTTTTACCACACTTGTGCTTCAAAGTAGCACCATGTTCTTCATATAGAGAGTCTCTTGAGTTATCACTTTCATATACTAGTGGGAATTTTCGTTATAGAACTTGGCTTGTATATTCCAATGATGGGCTTCCTCAAATGCCCTAGGTCTTCATGAGCAAGCAAGTTGGATGCACACCCACTTAGTTTAGGTTTGAGCTTTCATATACTTATAGCTCTAGTGCATCCGTTGCATGTCAATCCCTACTCACTCACATTGACATCTATTGATGGGCATCTCCATAGCCCGTTGATACGCCTAGTCGATGTGAGACTATCTTCTCATTTTTGTCTTCTCCACAACCACCATTCTATTCCACCCATAGTGGTATATCCATGGCTCACGCTCATGTATTGCGTGAAGGTTGAAAATGCTGAAGTGTGTTAAAAAGTATGAACCAATTGCTCGGCTTGTCATCGGGGTTGTGCATGATGTGAATATTTTGTGTGGTGAAGATGGAGCATAGCCAGACTATATGATTTTGTAGGGATAGCTTTCTTTGGCCTTGTTATTTTGAAAAGACATGATTGCTTTATTAGTAGGCTTGAAGTATTATTGTTTTTATGTCAAATGATAGACTATTGCTTTGAATCACTCGTGTCTTAATATCCATGCCATGATTAGATATGTGATCAAGATTATGCTAGGTAGCATTCCACATCAAAAATTATCTTTTTTTATCATTTACCTACCTGAGGACGAGCATGAATTAAGCTTGGGGATGCTGATACGTCTCCGTCATATCTATAATTTTTTATTGTTCCATGCCAATATTATTCAACTTTCATATACTTTTGGGAACTTTTTATATTATTTTTGGGACTAACATATTGATCCAGTGCCCAGTGCCAGTTCCTGTCTGTTGCATGTTTTTGGTTTCGCAGAATATCCATATCAAACGGAATCCAAACGGGATAAAAACGGATGGAGCTTATTTTTGGAATATTTGGAAAATTCTGGAAGAAAAATCCACGCGAGACGGTGCCCGAGGTGGCCACGAGGCAGGGGCGCGCCTGCCCCCCTGGGCGCGCCCCTGACCCTCGTGGGCCACCCGTAAGGCGGTTGATGCCCTTCTTCGGCCGCAAGAAAGCTAATTTTCAAAAAAAAAATCACGGCAAAGGTTTCGATCCAATCGGAGTTATGAATCTCCATATATACCTGAAACGGTGAAAGGGAAGAATCGGAGAACACAGAAACAGAGAGAGACAGAGAGACATATCCAATCTCGGAGGGGCTCTCGCCCCTCCCGTGCCATGGAGGCCATGGACCAGAGGGGAAACCCTTTTCCCATCTAGGGAGGAGGTCAAGGAAGAAGAAGAAGGAGGGGGGCTCTCTCCCCCTCGCTTCTGGTGGCACCGGAGTGCCACCAGGGGCCATCGTCATCACCGCGATATACACCAACACCTCTGCCATCTTCACCAACATCTCCATCACCTTCCCCCCTCTATCTACAGCGGTCCACTCTCCCACATCCCACTGTACCCTCTACTTGAACATGGTGCTTTATGCTTCATATTATTATCCAATGATGTGTTGCCATCCTATGATGTCTGAGTAGATTTTCATTGTCCTATCGGTGGTTAATGAATTACTATGATTGATTTAATTTGCTTGTGGTTATGTTGCTGCCCTTTGGTGCCCATCATATGATTGCACGCGTGGATCACACCCTAGGGTTAGTTGTATGTTGATAGGACTATGTATTGGAGGGAAAGAGTGACAGAAGATTCAACCTAGCATAGAAATTGATGCATACGTGATTGAAGGGGGACCAATATAACTTAATGCTATGGTTGGGTTTTACCTTAATGAACATTAGTAGTTGCGGATGCTTGCTAATAGTTCCAATCATAAGTTCATAGAATTCCAAGTCAGGGATGACATGCTAGCAGTGGCCTCTCTCACATAATACTTGCTATCGGTCTAGTAAAGTAGTCAATTGCTTAGGGGCAATTTCACAACTCCTACCACCACTTTTCCACACTCGCTATATTTACTTTATTGTTTCTTTATCTAAACAGCCCCTAGTTTTTATTTACGTAATCTTTATTATCTTGCAAACCTATCCAACAACACCTACAAAGTACTTCTAGTTTCATACTTGTTCTAGGTAAAGCGAACGTCAAGCGTGCGTAGAGTTGTATCGATGGTCGATAGAACTTGAGGGAATATTTGTTCTACCTTTAGCTCCTCGTTGGGTTAGACACTCTTACTTATCGAAAACTGTTGCAATCCCCTATACTTGTGGGTTATCAAGTAGTACAGCACGCACATATGCACATATGCATTCATGGGAGCTCGTACGAGCATGGTCACGGCGGCCTACCGTGACGGGAGGGGAAAATAGGGGATACGTAGGACGTGGAGCCTCACCGAAGCCCTGAATATGTGCAAAAGCGAGCTCAGGGAGGGCTCGACGGCGGCGGTTTCCGGCGATGGTGACGTCGGTGGAGAGAAGGGAGACCGCTTGATCCGGTCGTTGTGGAGGTGTAGATCTCGGAGTGGTGGTCGAAGACGATGAGGCAGACGATGGCGTAGCGGACGGACACGCTCCTAGGCGGCGGAGGCTTCGCTGAGCGCGGGGACAGAGGGATCCATGGCGACGGCGGCGAAGGACGCCGGCTCGGGGCCGTGGGTGTCCAGATCGGGGAGCGGGACGCGAGGGGGAGAGGGGGGTCAGCTTGGGTTCCAGGTGCCGGGGAGGGAGCCGCCGGACATATAGACGAGGCCGGTCGGCGCGTGGCCGGCGACGGGGCGATGGCCGCCACGCAAGCCCCCAGTTCCATTTAGTGGGAAGGGGATGAGGGAGTGGGTCGGCCTGGCCAGTTTGCTAGGACAAGGCCCAATGGAGGGGGAGGTTTTATCTTTTTGTAATTTCGTTTTGTTTATCTTTTTTTAGTTACTCTTTTATTTTACTATTAGCATATTTTAGTTTAAAAAATATGAGACCAATACCTAAATTAATGTTTTAGTTTAACCCTCTGTCACAAAAAGTTTGGTACCCCATTAAATTAATTTGATATTTTTAGAAATTATAAAAGACATCTAATTAATTATGAATGTCACTGTTTTAATCATTTTTAAGCACTTAAACATTTTCTAAAGTTTTGGTTTCTTCACCAATATTACCCATGCATTATTTGAAGGAAATATGCCCTAGAGGCAATAATAAAGTTATTATTTATTTCCTTATATCATGATAAATGTTTATTATTCATGGTAGAATTGTATTAACCGGAAACATAATACATGTGTGAATACATAGACAAACTTAGTGTCACTAGTATGCCTCTACTTGACTAGCTCGTTAATCAAAGATGGTTATGTTTCCTAACCATGAACAATGTGTTGTTATTTGATTAACGAGGTCACATCATTAGTTGAATGATCTGATTGACATGACCCATTTCATTAGGTTAGCACCCGATCGTTTAGTATGTTGCTATTGCTTTCTTCATGACTTATACATGTTCCTATGACTATGAGATTATGCAACTCCCGTTTACCGGAGGAACGCTTTGTGTGCTACCAAACGTCACAACGTAACTGGGTGATTATAAAGGAGCTCTACAGGTGTCTCCAAAGGTAGATGTTGGGTTGGCGTATTTTGAGATTAGGATTTGTCACTCCGATTGTCGGAGAGGTATCTGTGGGCCCTCTCGGTAATGCACATCACATAAGCCTTGCAAGCATTACAACTAATATGTTAGTTGTGAGATGATGTATTACGGAACGAGTAAAGAGACTTGCCGGTAACGAGATTGAACTAGGTATTGGATACCGACGATCGAATCTTGGGTAAGTAACATACCGATGACAAAGGGAACAACGTATGTTGTTATGCGGTCTGACCGATAAAGATCTTTGTAGAATATGTAGGAGCCAAAATGGGCATCCAGGTCCCGCTATTGGTTATTGACCGGAGACGTGTCTCGGTCATGTCTACATTGTTCTCGAACCGTAGGGTCAGCACGCTTAACGTTACGATGGCAGTTATTATGAGTTTATGCATTTTGATGTACCGAAGTTAGTTCGGAGTCCCGGATGTGATCACAGACATGACGAGGAGTCTCGAAATGGTCGAGACATAAAGATTGATATATTGGAAGCCTATGTTTGGATATCGGAAGTGTTCCGGGTGAAATCGAGATTTTACCGGAGTACCGGGAGGTTACCGGAACCCCCCGGGAGCTATATGGGCCTTAGTGGGCTTTAGTGGAAAGGAGAAAGGGGCAGCCCAAGGTGGCCGCGCGCCTCCCCCCTTCCCTAGTCCTATTAGGACTAGGAGAGGTGGCCGCCCCCCTCTCTCTCTTTCCCCCCCTCAAGGAGTCCTATTCCAACTAGGATTGGGGGGGGGGGGAATCCTACTCCCACAGGGAGTAGGACTCTCCTGGCGCACCCCCCTTGGCCGGCCAGCCCCCTCCCCTTGGATCCTTTATATACGGAGGCAGGGGGGCACCTCTAGACACACAAGTTGATCTTCGTGATCGTTCCTTAGCCGTGTGCGGTGCCCCCCTCCACCATATTCCACCTCGATTATATTGTAGCAGTGCTTAGGCGAAGCCGTGCGACGGTAGAACATAAAGATCGTCACCACGCCGTCGTGCTGACGGAACTCCTCCCCGACGCTTTGCTGGATCGGAGCCCGGGGATCGTCATCGAGCTGTACGTGTGCTAAGAACTCGGAGGTGCCGGAGTAACGGTGCTTGGATCGGTCGGATCGGGAAGACGTACGACTACTTCCTCTATGTTGCGTCAACGCTTCCGCAGTCGGTCTGCGTGGGTACGTAGACAACACTCTCCCCTCTCGTTGCTATGCATCACCATGATCTTGCGTGTGCATAGGAATTTTTTTGAAATTACTGCATTCCCCAACAGTGGCATCCGAGCCTAGGTTTTATATGTTATATGCACGAGTAGAACACAAGTAAGTTGTGGGCGATATAAGTCATACTGCTTACCAGCATGTCATACTTTGGTTCGGCGGTATTGTTGGACGAAGCGGCCCGGACCGACATTACGCGTACGCTTACGCGAGACCGGTTCTCCCGACGTGCTTTGCACAGAGGTGGCTTGCGGGTGACAGTTTCTCCAACTTTAGTTGAACCGAGTGTGGCTACGCCCGGTCCTTGCGAAGGTTAAAACAGCACCAACTTGACAAACTATCGTTGTGGTTTTGATGCGTAGGTAAGATTGGTTCTTGCTTAAGCCCGTAGCAACCACGTAAAACTTGCAACAACAAAGTAGAGGACGTCTAACTTGTTTTTGCAGGGCATGTTGTGATGTGATATGGTCAAGACATGATGCTAAATTTTACTGTATGAGATGATCATGTTTTATAACAGAGTTATCGGCAACTGGCAGGAGCCATATGGTTGTCGCTTTATTGTATGAAATGCAATCGCCATGTAATTGCTTTACTTTATCACTAAGCGATAGCGATAGTCGTGGAAGCATAAGATTGGCAAGACGACAACGATGCTACGATGGAGATCAAGGTGTCACGCCGGTGACGATGGTGATCACGACGGTGCTTCGAAGATGGAGATCACAAGCACAAGATGATGATGGCCATATCATATCACTTATATTGATTGCATGTGATGTTTATCTTTTATGCATCTTATCTTGCTTTGATTGACGGTAGCATTATAAGATGATCTCTCACTAATTATCAAGAAGTGTTCTCCCTGAGTATGCACCATTGCGAAAGTTCTTCGTGCTGAGACACCACGTGATGATCGGGTGTGATAGGCTCTATGTTCAAATACAACGGGTGCAAAACAGTTGCACACGCAGAATACTCAGGTTATACTTGACGAGCCAAGCATATACAGATATGGCCTCGGAACACGGAGACCAAAAGGTCGAGCGTGAATCATATAGTAGATATGATGAACATAGTGATGTTCACCAATGAAACTACTCCATCTCACGTGATGATCGGACATGGTTTAGTTGATTTGGATCACGTGATCACTTAGAGGATTAGAGGGATATCTATCTAAGTGGGAGTTCTTAAGTAATATGATTAATTGAACTTAAATTTATCATGAACTTAGTCCTGGTAGTATTTTGCAAATTATGTTGTAGATCAATAGCTCGCGTTGTTGCTTCCCTGTGTTTATTTTGATATGTTCCTAGAGAAAATTGTGTTGAAAGATGTTAGTAGCAATGATGCGGATTGGATCCGTGATCTGAGGTTTATCCTCATTGCTGCACAGAAGAATTATGTCCTTGATGCACCGCTAGGTGACGGACCTATTGCAGGAGCAGATGCAGACGTTATGAACGTTTGGCTAGCTCAATATGATGACTACTTGATAGTTTAGTGCACCATGCTTAATGGCTTAGAATCGGGACTTCAAAGACGTTTTGAACGTCATGGAGCATATGAGATGTTCCAGGAGTTGAAGTTAATATTTCAAGCAAATACCCGAGTTGAGAGATATGAAGTCTCTAACAAGTTCTATAGCTAAAAGATGGAGGAGAATCGCTCAACTAGTGAGCATGTGCCCAGATTGTCTGAGTACTACAATCGCTTGAATCAAGTGGGAGTTAATCTTCCAGATAAGATAGTGATTGACAGAATTCTCTAGTCACCACCACCAAGTTAGTAGAACTTCGTGATGAACTATGATATGCAAGGGATAACGGAAACGATTCCCAAGCTCTTCGTAATGCGGAAATTGACGAAGGTAGAAATCGAGAAAAACATCAAGTGTTGATGGTAGACAAGACCACTAGTTTCAAGAAAAGGGCAGAGGGAAGAAGGGGAACTTCAAGAAGAATAGCAAGCAAGTTGCTGCTCAAGTGAAGAAGCCCAAGTCTGGTCCTAAGCCTAAGACTAAGTGTTTCTACTGCAAAGGGACTGGTCACTGGAAGCGGAACTACCCCAAGTGATTGGTAGATAAGAAGGATGGCAAAGTGAACATAAGTATATTTGATATACATGTTATTGATGTGTACTTTACTAGTGTTTATAGCAACCCCTCAGTATTTGATACTAGTTCAGTTGCTAAGATTAGTAACACGAAACGGGAGTTGCAGAATAAACAGAGACTAGTTAAGGGTGAAGTGACGATGTGTGTTGGAAGTGGTTCCAAGATTGATATGATCATCATCGCATACTCCCTATACTTTCGGGATTAGTGTTGAACCCGAATAAGTGTTATTTGGTGTTTGCGTTGAGCATGAATATGATTTGATCATGTTTATTGTAATACGGTTATTCATTTAAGTAAGAGAATAAATTGTTGTTCTGTTTACATGAATAAAACCTTATATGGTTACACACCCAATGAAAATAGTTCGTTGGATCTCGATCGTAGTGATACACATAATTATAATATTGAAACCAAAAGATGCAAAGTTAATAATGATAGTGCAACTTATTTGTAGCACTACCGTTTAGGTCATATTGGTGTAAAGCGCATGAAGAAAATCCATGCTGATGGGCTTTTGGAATCACTTGATTATGAATCACTTGATGCTTGCGAACCATGCCTTATGGGCAAGATGACTAAAATGCCGTTCTCCGGAACAATGAAGCAAGCAACAGATTTGTTGGAAATCATACATACTGATGTATGTGGTCCGATGAATATTGAGGCTCGCGATAGATATCATTATTTTCTGATCTTCACAGATGATTTGAGCAGATATGAGTATATCTACTTGATGAAACAAAGGTCTGAAACATTTGAAAAGTTCAAAGAATTTCAGAGTGAAGTGGAGAATCATCGTAACAAAAATGAAAGTTTCTATGATATGATCGCAGAAGTAAAATATTTGAGTTACGAGTTTGGTCTTCAATTAAAATAATGTGAAATAGTTTCACTACTCACGCCACCCGGAACACCGCAGCACAATGGTGTTTCCGAACATCATAATCGTACTTTACTAGATATGTTGCGATCTATGATGTCTCTTACTGATTTACCGCTATCATTTTGGGGTTATGCATTAGAGACAGTTGCATTCACATTAAAAAGGGCACCATCTAAATCCGTTGAGACGACACCATGTGAACTATGGTTTGGCAAGAAACCTAAGCTGTCATTTCTTAAAGTTTGGAGTTGCGATGCTTATGTGAAAAAGTTTCATCTCTATAAGCTCAAACTCAAATTAGAGAAATATGTCTTCATAGGATACCCAAAGGAGACAGTTGGGTACACCTTCTATCACAAATCTGAAGGCAAGACTTTTGTTGCTAAATTCGGAGTTTTTCTAGAGAAGGAGTTTCTCTCGAAAGATGTGAGTGGGAGGAAAGTAGAACTTGATGAGGTAATTGTACCTGCTCCCTTATTGGAAAGTAGTACATCACAGAAAACTGTTTCTGCGACACCTACACCAATTAGTGAGGAAGCTAATGATGATGATCATGTAACTTCAGATCAAGTTACTACCGAATCTCGTAGGTAAACCAGAGTGAGATCCATACCAGAGTGGTACGGTAATCTTGTTCTGGAAGTTATGTTACTAGACCATGACGAACCTATGAACTATGAGGAAGCGATGATGAGCCCAGATTCCGCAAAATGGCTTGAGGCCATGAAATCTGAGATGGCATCCATGTATGAGAACAAAGTATGGACTTTGGTTGACTTGCCCGATGATCGGCGAGCCATAGAAAATAAATGGATCTTCAAGAGGAAGACGGACGCTGATAGTAGTGTTACTATCTACAAAGATAGAATTGTCGCAAAAAAAGGTTTTCGACAAGTTCAAGGTGTTGACTATGATGAGAGTTTCTTACTCATATCTATGCTTAAGTCTATCCGAATCATGTTAGCAATTGCCGCATTTTATGAAATCCGGCAAATGGATAAACAAAACTGCATTCCTTAATGGATTTATTAAAGAAGATTTGTATATGATACAACCAGAAGGTTTTGTCAATCTTAAAGGTGCTAACAAAATGTGCAAACTCCAGCGATCCATCTATGGACTGGTGTAAGCATCTCGGAGTTGGAATATACGCTTTGATAAGTTGATCAAAGCATATAGTTTTATACAGACTTGCGGTGAAGCCTGTATTTACAAGAAAGTGAGTGGGAGCACTACAGCATTTCTGATAAGTATATGTGAATGACATATTGTTGATCGGAAATAATGTAGAATTATTCTGTAAAGCATAAAGGAGTGTTTGAAAGGAGTTTTTCAAAGAAAGACTTTGGTGAAGCTGCTTACATATTGAGCTCCAAGATCTATAGAGATAGATCAAGACGCTTGATAAGTTTTTTCAATGAGTACATATCTTGATAAGATTTTGAAGTAGTTCAAAATGGAGCAGTCAAAGAAAGAGTTCTTGCCTGTATTACAAGGTGTGAAGTTGAGTAAGACTCAAAGCCCGACCACGGCAGAAGATAGAAAGAGAATGAAAGTCATTCCCTATGCCTTGGCCATAGGTTCTATAAAGTATGTCATGCTGTATACCAGATCTATTGTATACCCTGCACTAGTTTGGCAAGGGAGTACAATAGTGATCTAAGAGTAGATCACTAGACAGCGGTCATAATTATCCTTAGTGAAATAAGGATATGTTTCTCGATTATGGACGTGACAAAAAGGTTCGTCATAAAGGGTTATGCCGATGCAATTTTTACACTAATCTAGATGACTCTAAGTCTCGGTCTAGATACATATTGAAAGTGGGAGCAATTAGCTAGAGTAGCTCCATGCAGAGCATTGTTGACATAGAAATTTGTAAAATACATGTGGATCTAAATATGGCAGACCCGTTGACTAAGATTCTCTCACAAGCAAAACATGATCACACCTTAGTACTCTTTGGGTGTTAATCACATAGAGATGTGAACTAGATTACTGAATCTAGTAAACCCTTTGGGTGTTGGTCACATGGCGATGTGAACTATGGGTGTTAATCACATGATGATGTGAACTATCGATGTTAATCACATGGTGATGTGATCTAGATTATTGACTCTAGTGCAAGTGGGAGACTGAAGGAAATGTGCCCTAGAGGCAATAATAAAGTTATTATTTATTTCCTTATATCATGATAAATGTTTATTATTCATGCTAGAATTGTATTAACCGGAAACATAATACATGTGTGAATACATAGACAAACTTAGTGTCACTAGTATGCCTCTACTTGACTAGCTCGTTAATCAAAGATGGTTATGTTTCCTAACCATGAACAATGAGTTGTTATTTGATTAACGGGATCACATCATTAGTTGAATGATTTGATTGACATGACCCATTTCATTAGCTTAGCACCCGATCGTTTAGTATGTTGCTATTGCTTTCTTCATGACTTATACATGTTCCTATGACTATGAGATTATGCAACTCCCGTTTACCGGAGGAACACTTTGTGTGCTACCAAACGTCACAACGTAACTGGGTGATTATAAAGGAGCTCTACAGGTGTCTCCAAAGGTAGATGTTGGGTTGGCGTATTTCGAGATTAGGATTTGTCACTTCGATTGTCGGAGAGTATCTCTGGGCCCTCTCGGTAATGCACATCACATAATCCTTGCAAGCATTACAACTAATATGTTAGTTGTGAGATGATGTATTACGGAACGAGTAAAGAGACTTGCCGGTAATGAGATTGAACTAGGTATTGGATACCGACGATTGAATCTTGGGTAAGTAACATACCGATGACAAAGGGAACAACGTATGTTGTTATGCGGTCTGACCGATAAAGATCTTCGTAGAATATGTAGGAGCCAATATGGGCATCCAGGTCCCGCTATTGGTTATTGACCGGAGACGTGTCTCGGTCATGTCTACATTGTTCTCGAACCGTAGGGTCCGCACGCTTAACATTACGATGACAGTTATTATGAGTTTGTGCATTTTGATGTACCGAAGTTAGTTTGGAGTCCCGGATGTGATCACGGACATGATGAGGAGTCTCTAAATGGTCGATACATAAAGATTGATATATTGGAAGCCTATGTTTGGATATCGGAAGTGTTCCGGGTGAAATCGAGATTTTACCAGAGTACCGGGAGGTTACCGGAACCCCCCGGGAGCTATATGGGCCTTAGTGGGCTTTAGTGGAAAGGAGAAAGGGGCAGCCCAAGGTGGCCGCACGCCTCCCCCCTTCCCTAGTCCTATTAGGACTAGGAGAGGTGGCCGCCCCCCCTCTCTCTCTTTCCCCCCTCAAGGAGTCCTATTCCAACTAGGATTGGGGGGGGGGATCCTACTCCCAGAGGGAGTAGGACTCTCCTGGCGCACCCCCCTTGGCCGGCTAGCCCCCTCCCCTTGGATCCTTTATATACGGAGGCAGGGGGGCACCTCTAGACACACAAGTTGATCTTCGTGATCGTTGCTTAGCCGTGTGCGGTGCCCCCCCTCCACCATATTCCACCTCGATTATATTGTAGCAGTGCTTAGGCGAAGCCCTGCGACGGTAGAACATCAAGATCGTCACCACGCCGTCGTGTTGACAGAACTCCTCCCCGACGCTTTGCTGGATCGGAGCCCGGGGATCGTCATCGAGTTGTACGTGTGCTAAGAACTCGGAGGTGCCGGAGTAACGGTGCTTGGATCGGTCGGATCGGGAAGACGTACGACTACTTCCTCTACGTTGCGTCAACGCTTCCGCAGTCGGTCTGCGTGGGTACGTAGACAACACTCTCCCCTCTCGTTGCTATGCATCACCATGATCTTGCGTGTGCATAGGAATTTTTTTGAAATTACTGCGTTCCCCAACATTATTTGGCTCATTCCGAACATTTTAGTTTTGATATTTGAAAACTTTTATTGTTTGCTTGATTTAGAATTTGAATTTGAATTGGTTTCGAACTAACGCGAGATTAGCAATAGTAATCGAGGTGACGTGTCATCATTAGTAGAGGGTTACTGTAGCTTAATTATCCGGGCGTCACAAATCTCCTCTACTACAAGAAATCTCGTCCCGAGATTTAAGAGATGGAGTACGGGGGAAGTTCTGGTTACGAAATTCTATCGGATCTTCTCGGCCTTGGTTGCTCTTCTCCAAGAGGTTCATCCATAGCATTGATGTCTTCAATTCAATGTGGGCATCATGATGAAGTCATCATTATTCCTTCGGGGTCTCCATCGTACTTACAAAAAGATAAGGGAAAAACTCATGAAGTACGAAGCTCAATACATGTTAGGTACCTAGGGGCTATCTCAGTGAACAAGGTATAGAGTCACCTCTCGAGTTGAAATTCGAGAAGTCATCGAGAGTAAGTTAATAAGGTGAAATAAGGAGTTTCAAGCAGGTAGGCAACCGTTTGTCGCCTGAAACGTAATGTGACAGGGGTTCAGAACAATGGGAAGGTATTGCGTCTAGTACCAGAATAGATCACTAGGAAGGTGTCCCGTGAAGTACATACAAAGCCAAGCGGGTGGAATAACTATGGAAATAGGGGTGTGTGCAGAAGAATTAGGTTTCGATCCTGTGGAACTGTGGGTTATGGGCCCACCATGTGGGTTATGGGACCTGTGGGTTATGGGCCCACCATGTGGGTTAAAAGTAGAAGGAGTGGTGACATCTTGCGTGATCATGTAAGCAAGGCATGACAGAGGATAGCCTATCATTTATGTCGGCAACAACATCAGTACCAAGGGCGAGGGACAAACAGAACCATTTTCCTGCTCGTTGAACGAGGCGGACCAATAGGCAAGGTTCTCGTCCATCGGTGGCTACCGGAATGTTATCAACAATGTCTTGCTGACAGAATTTTACACCGAGGTGTTTACATAAGCAGGAGAATATTGCTGCTTAGATCATATAGATCACAAGAAACGTTAAACCAACCAATGGAAAGGAAAATATGATTATCAGATTAAACATAACAATGGAAAGGAAAATGTGTTTAAACACATATTTCAAGGATATATCCTTCCCAAGGAAAAGCAGAGCAAGATATCCATGACAGGATATAATGTAGAAAACACTTTTTGGTAGGGGAAAGAAATTTCATGACATTACCCATACAACGGTGTTTGGATAATTGAGCAGGAAACATTTAGCATTGGGCTTCAAATGTTCTTTTTGAAAATCAGAGTACCATAGACATGCTTCGAGATAGCATTGACAAGGTCAACAGGTGAAGATCAAACTTTGGAAACACAAAGGATCCATCGGGAATAACTTGTAGAATAAGTCTTACAATTTCCTCATGGAAGAATGGATAACCTTGCTGAAAAGGAATCTATAACAATAGGGCCTCCGGCCGGGTGTGCTAGGCACGACATCAACTTACCGGGTCACATAAAGACCAATGTTATAACTCTTGGAAATATGTTCCAACCATTATATCTATCCGAGATTCAGATCTAATTGGTGTTAGGATAACTCAGATTCAGGATGCCTGAGAAGAAAGGTGCAACACAAATTGTCAATATGACATTGTAAGGTTCTCAGGGAAATGAACTATGGAAGCGAGTTCCAAAACAAGAGTTCATCATTAAACCAGGGAGAGGGTGAGGAGATGGCTGATGGACTCAGTGACAATCCATCGAGATTTTCAAAAGATGGATCTCCCCAATTATGTGAACAAGGAGATAACACTTGTCCAATCAAAATGGTATAATGATGTATGCTCGAGGAAAACATACATAATTAAACATTGGTTCAAAGCAATAGGGTTGCTAAAAGTTTTGAATTCACACATCATAGTTCATTTTGTCAGAATTCCGGTTAGGAACAACACGAGGACCAAGAAGGAATGGTGATGGTGATAAGTATTACTTGTATCAAGAATTCTCAGGAGGCGGTGAAATTCTCATGACATTCTTGACATAAAAGATGGTAATACTCCAAGGTAGAACATAATCAAGCTGGATAGCAAGTTGCGTCCATAACATGAACAAGTTTTTGATGAAAGGAAGGTATGGATGTTGTCGATGGTAACTCAAATTACCAAGGGACGAGGATGGCACTTATGATCATGAATTCGACTTATATCCTAGGAGTCAAGATGTTGACGATGATCATGACAAATTTTGTCGAGAGATTTCATGAAGATGTAATTAGACGGCAATGACAACAAGTCAATGGAATGATGAAGCCAAAGGTTATTGGAACCCAAGGTACGACACAAACTCAAAATCAAGCTTTATGTTAAAGGCGAAGTGATATGATGAGGAAGATCAACGTAAGCTTAGCTCATCGTCGAAAATTGTGCTCCGGGAAGGACCAGGTAGCACAGTTAAAATTTTGCACGATAATGATATGGCCAATCAGGCTAGGAATGACTTGAAGGATTATTAAACTCGTAAGCAACGAAATTTGCTTAAGAGTTATTGAATCGGAGTACGGACTCGATTCAATATTCCGTGTTCTCGCTTGACGACAACCCCGGACCCAAGAAAAAAATTGGATTCGAGGAGAAATAATGTTTGATGAAGAACCCATAAGAAGTTATGCAGTTCCATGATATTCTCGAGATACCCGAGTGTAATACTTGATGGTAGATAAAAGTAAGGGTTGGACTGGGGTATTGATCCGCAGAAGACAAGTGTTCTCACTTGCCTGAGAAATGGAATCAAGGAGAAAATAAGGTCAGAACCACGATTGCAAAGGATCAATTCACAGATACCAGATGATATTATATCAACGAAATAGTTATTATTACAAGAAGCTCTATAGTAGGATCTACATCGTGTCCATGGGCATGAACACAAGTTCAAGGTCGACTCCCACTTCTTCAATGTATAACCTTCCATTCACCTCTCACTTTCAAAGAAGTTGTAGTGTTGAAATTTTATCTGGCAAAATACCAGAAGAGTATGACTTGTGAAAACTTTTGAGTTCAGAAATATTAAGGAAGGCATAGGTTCAACCCGTGAGGGTATCGTGGACACATATACCACAAGCTTCAATATTAAATACCACCAGCTCAAAAGCAGAGCATGGTTGAGAAAGCAGATTATACAATTTACCAAAGGCTTTATATATCCATGGAAAGGCTCACAAGGTTATTGAATATGAAGGACACTGTCGGATAAAAATCTAACAAAGGGTCTGGTGGTCCACAAGGGATCTGATGTGAGCATCAACACTCAACCAGAGGAAGAAAGAATGCAAGGAGATCAGACTATAGAAACAACTGACTAACTCAAGGCTCAAATGCAAAGGAATTGTGAATTCCAAGACAAGGGATCAGAAGCAATGCTCTGATTAGGGATGGATAAGTTGAATAGCCTTAGGGGTACAATCGATGGCAATTTGTTTGGTCGAGATCCAGCCCCTGTTAAAATAATGTCTAAGTCGGAAGGATGAACTCTAGGATCTGGTTGAGGATTAACCATAATGCAAGCAAGCATTTCAAGGGTAATAAGCTACTAAGGATTTTCAGAAGATCGAATATTATTTCGAAGACCTTAGTGAAACACATAAACAACTAGGGATGAGCAGATACTCGGTAGGTGCGAGAAATTATCCATTAGGGCATTCAGGCGGCAAAGAACTGCAAGGCGGTAGGCACAAAGTATTCTCAGAACAATAGAGAGAATTTTAGGGTATCTTGTAATAACAAGACCAGCTAGGAATAAAAGTAAGTACGGCTGGTGTATGTATTTATCCATAGGGATATTTCGGTGGTAGGGAATTGCAAAGTCGACGGGCACAAAGTCTCAAGAGAACATCAGAGAGTATCTTCGGAATCTTCTGGTGCAGCATGCGATCATCTATGATAAGGGGCTCTCTGGGAGAAAGTAGTTGCGAGATCCTAGAGTCAGAGTTAGTAAAATCATTTAACCCAAATAGAAGAGAGATCAGAGTCCCAGAGTACAGACGAGGAGTAAAAGATCCTAATACCACCCAATGGCAACGTGGGGACGTAAGCTGCACAACCATGTTAATAAAAGTTTTTCAAATACTAGACTCGACTTCGGCCAAGGAGTGTGGAAGGGGGATTCCTACAGGCAGTCGACTCTGATACCAACTTGTGACGCCCTCGATTTGACCGTACACTAATCATACATGCAAATGTGTACGATCAAGATCAAGGACTCATGGGAAGATATCACAACACAACTCTAGATACAAATTAAAGTAAGTCGTACAAGCATCATATTACAAGACAGGGACTCGAGGGACCGAATACATAAGCTTGAATACACAAAAGTCGGCGGAAGCAACAATATCTGAGTACAGACATAAGTTAAACAAGTTTGCCTTAAGAAGGCTAGCACAAACTGGGATACATATCAAAAGAGGGACATGCCTCCTGCCTGGGATCCTCCTAAACTACTCCTGGTCGTCGTCAGTGGCCTGCACGTAGTAGTAGGCACCTCCAGTGTAGTAGGAGTCATCGTCGACGGTCGCGTCTGGATCCTGGACTCCATCGTCTGGTCGCAACAATCGGGTATAGAAAGGGGAAAAGGGGGAGCAAAGCAACCGTGAGTACTCACCAAAGTACTCGCAAGCAAGGAGCTACACTACATATGCAATGTATCAAATTAAAGGGGTAATATATGTGGACTGAACTGCAGAATGCCAGAATAAGAGGGGGATAGCTAGGCCTATCGAAGACTACGCTTCTGGCAACCTCCATCTTGCAGCAGAAGAAGAGAGTAGATGGTAAGTTCACCAAGTATCATCGTATAGCATAATCCTGCCCGGCGATCCTCCCCTTGTCGCCCTGTGAGAGAGCAATCACCGGGTTGTATCTGACACTTGGAAGGGTATATTTTATTAAGTATCCAGTTCTAGTTGTCATAAGGTCAAGGTACAATTCCGGGTCATCCTTTTACCAAGGGACACGACTATTCGAATAGATAAACTTCCCTGCAGGGGTGCACCACATTTCCCAACACGCTCGATCCCCTTTGGACGAACACACTTTCCTAGGTCATGTCCGGCCTCGGAAGATCAACACGTCGCAGCCCTACCAAGGCACAACAGAGAGGTCAACACGCCGGTCTAAATCCTATGGCGCAGGGGTCAGGGCCCATCGCCCATTGCACACCTGCATGTTGCGAACGCGTCCGGCGAGCAGACCTAGCCTCCCTTATATAAGAGCAGGCGTTCCAGTCCAACCCGGCGTGCGCCGCCGAGTCGCTGACGTCAAGAAGGCTTCGGCTGATACCACGACGTTGAGTGCCCATAACTGTTCCCGCGTAGTTGGTTAGTGCGTATAGGCCAATGGCCAGACTCAGATCAAATACCAAGATCTCATTAAGCGTGTTAATTGAATTAACCACGGACGTTGACCAGGGCCAGGCCCACCTCTCTCCTAGGTGGTCTCAACCTACCCTGTCGCTCCGCCACAAAGATCCACTCAGAGGGCCGTCGGGACAAACGTCCTTTCAGACCCAATCCGTGAATCACTCACGGGTACTTTACAAGCCGACCCGACTTTAGTCACCATAGGTAACATATAATATGCATATAAGTATATACCCACGATCACCTCCCGAGTGATCACGACCCGATAGTATAGCATGGCAGACGGACAAGAATGTAGGGCCACTGATGATAAACTAGCATCCTATACTAAGCATTTAGGATTGCATGTAAGGTATCAATAACTGTAGCAACAATGACAGGCTATGCATCATGATATGATTAACGGAAAGCAGTAACATGCTACACTACTCTAATGCAAGCAGTAGAGAGAAGAGTAGGCGATATCTGGTGATCGGGGGGGGGGGGGCTTGCTTGGTTGCTCTGCAGATAGAAACGGACCCTCAAAGGTGAAGTAGTCGATCACTGGTTCAACCGCGGTCTCGAGGCCTACTGGAAAGAAGTAACAGAGGGGGAACACAACAAATAACAGAACAATCATAGCATCACAAAGCATAACATGGCAATACGCAGTGCTAGGGATGACCTAACGCAGTACTAGGTGCTACTGGCGAAGCGGGAAACATCCGGGAAAGTATTCCTGGTGTTTCCCGTTTTCAGACAAATGAACCGGAGGGGAAAGTTGTGTGTTCGCTATGCTAGGTATGTGTGACAGACGAACGGGCTGCGTATTCAGATTCGTCTCGTCGTTCTGAGAAACTTTCATGTACAAAGTTTTTTCATCTAACTTATATATTATTTTATATGAATTTTCAAAGATTTAAACATTTCTAGATTTCAAGATTTATTTTAAATAGAAATTCATTTATTATTAAATGCTAAGTGTATCCACTGTAATACTACATAGAGTATGACAAGGGGGCCAGGTCAACTGTTGACTGGTCAAAGTAAACAGTGATGTGGGCCCTAGGTGTCATTGTCTTAGGTAGTTTTGATTTAATTTAGCATTTTAAATTATCAACAGGGCTCGCATGTTAGTGCCTCAGTTTTAATAACTAGCTATTTAGAGGGGGGGGGTCCATCGGTTAGTGAGGGTTAGGGGAAATTAATCACTAAAGGGGGATTAGCCCCCCTAATTAAGCATGCCGGCCCCACGGTTGGGCAGCACGCGCGGCTGCTCGCAGAGGAGCGTCGGCGGCTAGCGCATCACGCGCCGGGGAGGAAAACATGGCACGGCCCCGGGCAGGAGAGGCCCTGGCGGGCTCACGGTAGGGCGGCGAGGCAGCGCCGGGGTAGGCCGGGGCACGGTGGCCGGGGACGTGGTGTGCGGGGCTGCCGGGGTAGTAGCAGGAGCGGCGGGATAGCGGTGGGCGCACCGAGCAAACGGCAACACAGGAGGTGGGCGGAGCGAGGCAGTGGCATTGGGCGCGAGCGGAGCGTGGCGAGGCCGATGGCGGGCGGTTGGCAGCAGCGACGGCAGCGGCTGCGCGCGCCGGTAGGGGCGTATAGAGGCGACGGGGATCGTTGTACACGCGGCTCCGACGACCATTTGGTCAGCCGAGAGCGGCTACGGGGAGAGGGGGCGGCGCGCGTCGAGGAGGCTGCCTTGGGTGCGGGCACGGCCGGAGGTGGTCTACGGCGGCGCCGACATCGAGGCCAGAGGCGCGACGAGCGAAGCAGGGCGCAGGGACAGGGGACGTGGCTAGCGCAGCCTGGCTTGGTGGAGCACGGGGCTGGGGCGCAGCGGTGCGCGCGGCAGGGGAGACCATGGGGGTGGCCGCGAGCAGGTGAGGCCAGGGTGGAGGTGACTGCGGGCGGCGGTGGCGCAAGTGGGCGACGCGAGCGGCAGCAGTAGGCAGCGGCAGAAGCAAAGGAGCGGCAGCAGCAGCTATGAGCAGAGCACAACATAGCAAGCAATACAGCAGCAACAAAGCCTCAGCAAAAGCAGCGGCTAAGCTGCGGCACCGGAGCAGTACAACACGCACGTATGCACATATGCATTCGCGGGAGCTCGTACGAGCATGGTGACGACGGCCTACCGCGACGGGAGGGGAAAATAGGGGGATACGGAGGAGGGGGAGCCTCACCGAAGCCCTGAAGATGTGCAAAAGCGAGCTCGGGGAGGGCTCGACGGCGGCGGTTTCCAGCGATGGTGACGTCGGTGGAGAGAGGGGAGACCGCTTGATCCGGTCGTTGTGGAGGTGTAGAGCTCGGAGTGGTGGTCGAAGACGACGAGGCAGACGACGGCGAAGCGGATGGACACGCTCCTAGGCGGCGGAGGCGATGCTGAGCGCGGGGACAGAGGGGTCCATGGCAACGGCAGCGAAGGGCACCGGCTCGGGGCCGTGGGCGTCCAGATCGGGGAGCGGTACGCGAGGGAGAGAGGGGGGTCAGCTAGGGTTCCAGGCGCCGGGGAGGGAGCCGTCGGACATATAGGCGAGACCGGCCGGGCGATGGCCGGCGCGTGGTCGGCGACGGGGCGATGGCTACCACGCAAGCCCCCGGTTCTGTTTAGTGGGAAGGGGATGAGGGAGTGGGCTGGCCTGGCCAGTTTGCTGGGCCAAGGCCCAGGGGAGGGGGAGGTTTTATCTTTTTGTAATTTCGTTTTGTTTATCTTTCCTTTTTTATTTACTCTTTTATTTTACTGTTAGCATATTTTAGTTTTTAAGAAAATACGAGACCAATACCTAAACTAATGTTTTAGTTTAACCCTCTACCACAAAAAGTTTGGTACCCCATTAAATTAATTTGATATTTTTAGAAATTATGAAAGGCATCTAATTAATTATGAATGTCACTGTTTTAATCATTTTTAAGCACTTAAACATTTTCTAAAGTTTTGGTTTCTTCACCAATATTACTATGCATTATTTGGCTCATTCCGAACATTTTAGTTTTAATATTTGAAAACTTTTATTGTTTGCTTGATTTAGAATTTGAATTTGAATTGGTTTCGAACTAACGCGAGATTAGCAATAATAATCGAGGTGACGTGGCCTCATTAGTAGAGGGTTACTGTAGCTTAATTATCCGGGCGTCACAGGGAACCCATTCGTGGAGGCCTCTTCTTCAACCCTTCTGCCTCCATGATGATGTGGGAGTTGTTCATCCTCGGGGCTGAGGGTCTGTACTAGTAGCTATGTGTTTGATCTATCTCTCATGCTCTTGATGGATTGGATCTTGATTGTATCGAGCTCTATTAATAAAGTTGGATCATATGATGTTCTTCCCCCTCTATCCTTTTTGTGGCGAATTGTGTCTTACTCTTTGAAGTTTCTTTATGTGGATCGAATACTTTGGATTTGAGATTGCATGATGCATGTCTAGTATTAACTTGAGGATACCCGTGGTGACATTGGGGTATTCTAGGTGACATAAAGGTTGAATGATATGATATCATATGGTGTTGTCATAGTACGATCTCTAGGGCTACCTGTGACATTTTGGGGGTGGTTCAAAAGATTGATTGGAAAGACAACTTTGAGTGGTTTTTCTACCTACACGATTTCGTCCTACTATCTCTGATAGAATAGAAACTTTGGAGTGATTCTTTGCTGCACTTTGAGGGATTATCATGTGGTTCGATTATGTTAGTGATGTTTGAGAGATTGCAGTAGTGAGAGGTGAAACCTAGGATTTGTTTCCAAGAATTGCAACATCGTTTTGCTCATTTTTGTTACTTGCTACACTGTTGTTTTTATTTATTCAGATTATAAAATTATATTTCTACCATCCATATTACACATATATCACTCTCTCTCTCTCTTCACCGAACTAGCGCGCGTATACAATTGACAACTATATTGGGTGTCTTGGGGACATAAGAGATTTCTCGTACTTGATTGCATGATTGTTTGAGAGAGAACCATCTTCTTCCTACACATCCCACGAATTGATAAACCGTATGTCATTCACTTGAGGGAAATTTGCTAATGTCCTACAAAACTCTGCGCTCGGAGGCCCAACAATGTCTACAAGAATAAAGTTGCATAGTAGACATCATCTTGTGACGCCCTCGATTCAATCGTGCACTAATCATACACGCAAATGTGTACGATCAAGATCAAGGACTCACGTGAAGATATCACAACACAATTCTAGACCCAAATAAAATAATACAAGCTTTATATTACAAGCTAGGGGCCTCGACGACTCGAATACATAAGCTCGAATACACAAGAGTCAGCGGAAGCAACAATATCTGAGTATAGACATGAGTTAGACAAGTTTGCCTTAAGAAGGTTAGCACAAAAGCAACATCGATCGAAAAGGCAAGGCCTCCTGCCTGGGAGCCTCCTAACTACTCCTAGTCGTCTACGGCCTCCACGTAGTAGTAAGCATCGGTAGTGGCATCTGGCTCCTGGGCCCTGACATCTGGTTGCATCAACCGGAAAGAAGAAGAAAGGGGGAAAAGGGGGAGCAAAGCAACCGTGAGTACTCATCCAAAGTACTCGCAAGCAAGGATCTACACTACATATGCACCGGTATCAATGAAATGTGCTGTATATGTGGACTGAACTACAGAATGCCAGAAGAGAAGGGGAAATCCTAGCCTATCGAAGACTAGCATCTCCAAGCATCTTCAAGCATCTTGAAGCATATAGAAGAGTACATATCAACATAATGTAAAGTAGTAGTGTTATCAACCTCCACCAGAGATCCTTTCTCGACTCGCTGTGAGAAAGCAATCCCAGAGCCATACTATCCATTTCTCATCACTATCCATTTGTCAATACAAGTATCCACTTCTAGTTGTATCGACCGGGATACAACTCCAAGCGTCCGTTACCGTAGGACAGGCTATCGATAGATGTTTTCTTCCCTGCAGGGGTGCACCAACTTACCCACCACACTCGATTAACTCCGGCCGGACACACTTTCCCGGGTCATGCCCGGCCTCGGCCAAACGATACGCCGCAACCCGACCTAGGCTTAATAGAGAGGTCAGCATGCCGGACTAAACCTATGCCCCCAGGGGCCATGGGCCATCTCCCCGGGAACTCCTGCACGTTGCGTACGCGGCCGATGAGCAGACCTAGCTACCTCCTTCAAAAAGGCAGGTGCTTACTAGTCCAACCCGGCGCGCGCCGCTCAGTCGCTGCCGTCTAATAAGCTTCGACTGATGCATACGATGCAGAACGCCCATACAATGCCCACATGATGGTTAGTGCTATCAGGCCAGAGGTCCCTCGGATCAAATATCCAAATCGTAGTGGATTAGGAGCACGTAGTAACAAGCAGAGACTCATGAAAGATGTGACCCTGTTGCCCCGTCTCGAGGACTTGTAGCAAGGGCTAGGAATGCCCGGCCACGCCTCGCAATTATCTGGCGGGCACCCTCCAGGTCAACCTATCTCCACATCACTCGCGGGTACACCTCAGGGTCGACCCGCCCTTCCAAGTAACAGTTGTAAAGTCCAAGTATCCGTGTGTCCAAACATCAAGGGGAAAACCCAAGGAATCACCCCCGGTGAATTCCACTCGATGTAATCATCAAGGTGAACGTAAGAGGAACCACCCCTAAGGTTCACACTTGAGGGGTTGCACGACAGAGTCGTATCGGAAGTGGTTAAGGCGGAATCGCCCTCGATGACCATGACCGAATAGCTATGCTATAGGGTTAACATCAGAAGTGCTGTAGAGGTCTCACCCTCGGCACTCGATAGTAACCCAGTAGTGTCGAGCAACTAAGGGGAAAGTGATGTGCGGTGCCGGGACCTGGTCTTCGATCCCGTTGATCGGGTCTTCGATGATGAAGCAGGGGCAACCGGGACAAGGTGGGGGTCACTGATGGATCACTAACCAACCTATACTAAGCAGTTTAGGATAAGTAGGTAAGGTACAATGAGTAGGTTACAAAAGCAGGCTATGCATCAGAATAGGAGCAAACAATAACAGTAGTAAAATCTAATGCAAGCATGAGAGAATGGAATGGGCAATACCGGGATGATCAAAGGGGGGGGGGGCTTGCCTGGAAGCTCCGCTGAAAGGAAAGAAGGGGTCGTCGTCGACGTAGTCGATCACAGGGGCATCAACAGCGGTCTCGGGGTCTATCGGAGAAGGAGAGGGGGAAGAAACAATAAATATAAGGCACACAGATGCATGACATGCCAATAAGCAGCACTAGGCGTGTTCTAACATAGTGCTACACGATACCGACGAAGGGGGATAACATCCGGGAAAGTTTTCCCGAAGTTTGACATTTTCGGACCGATGAAACGGAGGGGAAAGGTTGCATGTTCGCTATGCTAGGGACGTGTGGCAGATAACCATACCGCGTATTCGGATTCGTCTCGTCGTTCTGAGCAACTTTCATGTATAAAATTTTTTCATCCGAGGTACGGTTTATTTTCTATGATTTTCTAAAGATTTAAACAATATTTTGAAATTCCCTCAAATTCTGCTAAGTCTGAGAATTCGCCAGTTTTAAACATCTTTTAGCTGTTTTCAAAAGGCTACAACTATGGATCTGTAACTCCTATGATTTTGTGCCTTATATCAATTTTGAGCATTTTTCTAGGGTCTACAAGATAGTAGCACTTTAATCCATATTAGAGTTCATTTGCTTGATCATCAACAGCTCTAAAGTAGCTATGAAAATAAAGCTGTTTTCAGTTTTTTAGTTAACAGAACGTTGAACTTTGTGGTTTTCGTAGGAATTAAACCACACATCGAAAGGATTTGGTCCAGTGGGATAAAATGAAGTTTGTCAAGTACACTTTCTACTCATATTAATTTTACCCATGTTAACCGCTGTTTAGACATTGTTTAGAGGCTGTCTAGAGGGTTAGTCAATGTAGATTTAGCAAAGCTAGCTAGTATCATCTACAGTAGCAATCAACAGCAGCTACGTAGCTTCAGCAGGGTAGCGGCAACAGAGTAGCAGTAGTGGTTAGGAGCGGCAAGTAGCAACGGCAGCACGGGGGCAGCAGCAGCTGGCTCGCGGGAACGGCCACGCACGCATGAGGCCATGGCGCCAGCGGCAGAAGAGCAGCAGGCTGCAGGCGCGCGCGGCGCACGGGCGCATGCGGCAGCGGTGGAAGCAGCAGTGAGCAGCATGGGGCGTAGGCGAGACAGGGCGTAGCCAGGCAAGGTGGGCGCGGCGAGGGGCGCACTCAGGGCAGGCGCGGGCGGTAAAGCATGGCAGGGCTCGTGGCCAGAGGGCGCACGGCGGAGGCGGGCACGACGGCGGCAACGACGAGCAGGGCGACGGACGGCGCACGGGCTCGGTCGGGTGCGAGGTTGCAGCTCGCAACCAAGCAAACCGAGGCGCTAGGAGGCACCTAAGGGGCTCCAGGAGCACGTGCACATCAGCGGAGCGTGATGGGGAACACGGCAGTGAGGTATTCCCCGGCCATGGCGGTGGTGCGCAGCCTCGGCCCTAGCTAGCTACGGTAGGAGAGCGGGGCAGAGGAAGGAAGGAGGTAAGGCGGGGCTCACAGCGGTCCGGAAGGGCAGGGCAGTGGGCTCGGAGAGGCGTCGGAGACGACGGATCAAAGTGGCGGACGTCGGCGATCGGAGAGGAAGCAGAATACGTGGCAATGGCGTTGCGGCTCCCCGAGCTCGATGCAGTGGCGTGGACGAAGAAGGAGGGTGCGGCGCAGCTGCTAGAGAGCCTCCCGAAGGTAGGGAAGCACGGTGGCCGCGGGATCGACGCAGGCGCGGCGACGATGGTGTCGGCCGCACGTGGTGGGGAAGGAGGAGGCGCGAAGAGGGGAAATGGAGGGGGCGTCTAGGGTTTGTTCCAAGACGAGGAGGGGTCTCTTATCCTCTCGGGGCACCGGCGGATGGCTGCCCCGTGGCCATCGGTGCCAAGGACGTGCGCCCGGCGTCCACGGGGTCTTCTGTGAACGGAGGAAGATGGAGATGGGAGGTGGGCTGGGCCGGTACACTGTGCACTCATGGCCCATATGCGCAGTGGGCTGACTTGTCTTTCTTTTTATTTAAAAACAGAGAGAGGAAATGAAATATTTGGGCAGTCTATTGACCCGGGAAAGACTTGGGAAGGGTTCCATTAAATCCCTGGTGATTTTAGACACTTCCACAGAAAGTTTAGGCAAGTTTGGAATTCATTTGAATTTTTAGAAAAAGAATAGGGCATTTAAAGTGTTGTTTTGGCACTGTTTTAAATGCTTAGGCCCATATGAGTTGAAGATGATGTTGTTTTCCTTAACAGTATTTGTTTTGGAATATTTGCTAGATGATGAACATTTTAGTTTTGCAATTTGAAGAAATAAATATTTGCTTTATTTCAAGTATGAATTTGAAGTTGGGTTTGGGACAAGCGGCATTTTGACTTAGTGAAAAAATGCGCACACGGACCATTAATTAGCTTGATGACAGGGTTATCATCTGGGGATGTTACACATCTGATACCTTTATTGCGGTAGTTGGTTCCACGAATGCGGTGGGGTGATGGTGGTCACGGCTGCATGCACATTAACCATGGTCAGGCCATTTTTCTCATCAGGGTTTGGTCCGTTGTTAGATGCTCCACCTCCACTTTTGGTGGCTGGACGTGAACCCGGTAATTATACATCTCCTTTCTCCAGATTCAGTTATTGTACTAGTTAGGATTTTTTGGGAAGTCGCTTTGATTTGACTCGACTCAATTCGATTCTCCTCCAATTGATTTGATCCTAGCAGTGATGACTACTATTAGTGTACCATTTTTAGAACTTCTAGGATTTCTACGATTAGTAGGATTGGTAGGATTACCAGGATTGCTATCATGAGTGTAGGATTTCTTGCTTAGAATGTGGGTATGATATGTATAATTGCTTGCCTAGAATATGTGGATGCTATACATGATTTGTTGCCTAGAATATGTGCTATGTGTGCATGCGATGTGATCATAGCAATACCCATTTCCTTCATCAGTCACTGATAATGGCAATGCCCCTTGCCTTGATTAGTGTACCGATCACATCATACCAACACACATTGCTTAGAACATACCATGTATGTAGTCGATGTAGGGTCAGATTTTTGGTTGTTCGATTGTTCAATGCAGTGCTCTGGTGAGAGGCTCCAGTCATCTTCTTCATTTGTTCAATGCAGTGCTCTTCCCGAAAGCTTGTCCTCATCAATGCTGCTTCGCGAAATTGCCTGAATGGCAAGGAGGTGGTGTGGATAAATGATGCCTACTACACAACTTATTCTTCTAGACTCATGTTGTCCAAGCATAGAGTTCTGTAGGACACTAGCAATTTTCCCTCAAGTGGATGACCTAAAGTTTATCAATTCATGGGAGGCGTAGGATGAAGATAGTCTCACTCAACCAACCCTGCAATCAAATACAAGAAATCTCTTGTGTCCCCAACGCAACCAATACAATGATAGATTGTATAGGTGCACTAGTTCGGCGAAGAGATGGTGATACAAGTGTAGTATGGATAGTAGATATAGGTTTTTGTAATTTGAAAATGTAGAAAAAGCAAGGTAGTAAGTGATAAAATGGAGCAGAAACGGTACTGCAATGCTTAAAAACAAGGTCTAGGGTTCATACTTTCACTAGTGCAATCTCTCAACAGTGCTAATATAACAATCCCTCAACGTGCGGCAAAGTGCACTCAAAAGTTCTTATCTAGCGGATAACATAAGATGAAATTGTTGTAGGGTACGAAACCACCTCAAAGTTATCTTTTCCAATCAATCTATGGAGCCATCCTATAAGTGTCACAAACAACCCTAGAGTTCATACTAAAATAACACCATATGATACACATCAACCAACTCTAATGTCACCTAGATACTCCAATGTCACCAGAAGTATCCGTGAGTTGATTATTTGATACGCATAAAAACAACTATAGATTCATAATATTCAATCCAACCCAAAGAACTTCAAAGAGTGCCGAAAGGTTTCTACCGGAGAAAGAAGGACGAAAGCGTGTATCAACCCCTATGCATAGATTACCCCAATGTCACGATAATCCGCAAGTTGAATACCAAAAAATATATCAAATGAATCAATAGAACACCCCATTGTCACCAGGGTATCCATATGCAAGACATACATCAAGTGTTCTCAAATCCAAAAAGTATTCAATCCGATAATAGTGAAACCTCAAAGGTAAAAATCAATTCATCACAAAAAGATAGAGAGGGAGAAACACCATATGATCCAACTATATTAACAAAGCTCACGGTACATCAAGATCGTGCCAAATCAAGAACACGAGAGAGAGAGAGAGAGATCAACAGCTAGCTACTGGTACATACCCTCAGCCCCGAGGGTGAACTACTCCCTCCTCGTCATTGAGGCCGCCGGGATGATGAAGATGGCCTTTGGTGATGATTTCCCCCTTCGTCAGGGTGCCAAAGAAGGCCTACAGATGAGATCGCTTCGGTACAGAGGCTTAGGACGCTAGAGCAAAATTTCTAGGTTTCTTTCTGGGATTTTTGGTATTTATAGGGATTTTTTGCGTTGGTTTCACGTCAAGGGGGGCCACAAGGGAGCGCCAAGCCTGCCCAGTGCACCCTGGGGGCAGGCTTGTCACTTCCTTGTGAGGCTTCTGGTCCTTCCACGAAGCTTCGAGGGTCTCTTTTGGTCCACAAAAAATCACCGTTAATTTTCAGCCAATTCCAAGAACTTTTATTTCTGCACAAAAAACAACACCACGGTAGTTCTGTTGAAAACAATGTCAGTCCGGGTTAGTTCCATTCAAATCATACCAAAACCATATAAAATTGTTGTAAACATGGAATGAATACTTCATAAATTATAGATATGTTGGAGACGTATCAGTCAACTGCTTGAAGGGCAAGGACGTGGATGATGACAGTGGCGCCAAGAGGCCTTGGCTGAGGAGTTATGACCATTTCCATGGGGAGTCAAGTCCATTGCACTTCTGCAAGGTCATTCTAGCACCTAAGTTGGAGTGTTTGTCGATCCCCAGTGACTTAAGCAAGAACATGTGCACCGTCCCACCGGAAGTCATTCTCGGGATGAACACCGACTGCACTTTAAGAACCACGGTTTGGGTGGCCTACGGTAGGCTCACCCTTGATAAAGGGTGGACCAATTTTGTCATAGATCATCAGCTGCAGATCGGGTACCTCCTCACCTTCAAGGTGCTGACTGACGACACCTTCAAGGTGGTCATCTTCGACCTTTTCGACAGGGAGGTGGTGGCCTGGTGCAAGAAGCATGATGAGGCACTTGCATTGATCTGTTCATGTGTTTTCGCTAGTAGTGGGTTTTTGTTTAAGACTTTGCGTGGTTAATTGGTTGTTTGTTTAAGACTGTTGTTATCATGACTATGGATGTTAATGTGTTTTTACCAGTAAGGCCTAATTCTCAATAAAATTGCTAAATTGTTCCTATGATGAGTGTGTGTGTGTGCTGGTAACCTCACCACTCGAACAAGAGGTTACCATACTGTAGGATCGAAAGTAGGTCTAGAGGGGGGGGGGTGATTAGACTACTTAACCAAATAAAAATCTAGCCTTTTCCCAATTTTAAGTCTTGCCAGATTTTAGCAACTTAGCACAAGTCAAGCAATCAACCTACACGTGCAATTCTAAGAGTATAGCAGCGGAATGTAAATCATTGCATATGAAGGTAAATGGGAGGAGTTTGGAGGGATAAAACACAATGTAGACACGGAGATTTGTGGCATGGTTCCAATAAGTCATGCTATCGTATGTCCACGTTGGTGGAGACTTCAACCCACGAAGGGTAACGGCTACGCGAGTCACGGAGGGCTCCACCCACGAAGGGTCCATGAAGAAGCAACCTTGTCTATCCCACCATGGCCATCGCCCACGAAGGACTTGCCTCACTCGGGTAGATCTTCATGAAGTAGGCGATCTCCTTGCCCTTACAAACTCCTTGGTTCAACTCCACAATTTTGTCGGAGGCTCCCAAGTGACACCTAACCAATCTAGGAGACACCACTCTCTAAAAGGTAATAGATGGTGTGATGATGATGAACTCCTTGCTCTTGTGCTTCAAATGATAGTCTCCCCAACACTCAACTCTCTATCACATATTTGGCTATGGTCGAAAGATGATTTGAGTGTAAAGCAACTTGGGAAGGCTAGATATCAAGATTGTTGTGGTTGGATTGGAATGTCTTGGTCCCAACACATGAGTAGGTGGTTCTCTCTCAGAAAATGAGTAGTGGAAGTGTAGGCATGTTCTGATGGCTCTCTCTTGAATAGAGAAGGGGGTGGAGGGGTATATATAGTCTCCACACAAAATCCAACCGTTACACACATTTGACCCTATATGTTGTTATGAATTACCAAAACCACCCGGGGATTAGTTGCACTTTCAATCCCCCCTTTTTGGTAATTGATGACAACATATAGATCAAAGCTTCGACCATTGATAATATGAATGAAATACATCATCGCTTTGAGAAGTATGTGATAAGCAAGAGATCCCCCTAAATTTGTGCATTATTTAAAATTTGCTTTTGAATGCAAATGCACAATCTATTAGGATCATGGGTCACTCTTCCATGTCACATACATCTTGGTGGAGTGCTCAAAATGATAGGATATAAAGAACATGCACTCATCACCAAGGGAAACATGATTGATCATACACAAGTATTAAGTTATCATCATTCAAGCACACATTAAGGTATAATATGATCAAACACATGATCATAAGAGTATCTCACACACAAGCACAAATAGTAGCAAGCAATAGATCAAATAGCAAGTAGCAAGAGAAGCAAAAAAAGGCAAAACACACACACTCTCTCTCTCTCAGCCTAATGATCTATACACTTTATCCCTCTTTGGCAACAAGTTACCAAAAATCTCGAAAATGCATAGGGCTAAGCGGCACTCTAGGCACGATCTCTGGTGTGCGTAGATGGCGTGGAGAGGATACCATCTACAAATGCTTATGAAAATGTATGAGGAGCTGGAGGAGTTGCAACTGGAGGAATGACTGGGGCAGTTGCTGTAGGTGCTAAAATGGTAGTCCTCCTGTCACTGGGAACTGGCACAACTGCAGACCTTTGTGCCCTTGGCACACGCGGAAAAGTGTTTGTTGTAGGTCTGCCAGTTCTGTCTTCAATCTCTTCCTCTGGCTTCTCAATAGTGGTCTGAATCTCGGTGACCTTCACATCTAGATCATGAAGTTTAGTCTCAAGGATCCTCTCAAGGCTCTATTGATTTCGAGTCAGGGTGGCTAGTCCTTTCTCAATTCTCACGGTTGCCTCAAGAAGATAACTAAGTTGATCTTGCTTGGTCTTGAGATCGACAACTGAAGCATCTGGCATTATCGAAGTCTTTGCTGCCTTTGTTTTCTCTCGCTTCTCTTGAGCCTCTACTGAAGTAGGACGTGATGCATCCATGACAACCACGTTGTCCTCAAATTCTGGCCTCAAGGGAAGATGCTCTTTGTCAAGAAGATATGTCCCCATCCCCATCTTGGAGTTGATTAGCATCTGAATGTGAGGGGCATATCCACATGATCTTCTCTCATTAGCTGCAGTTCTCTTCACAGTTTCAACAATCAAACTCATCACCTTGAACTTCTCTGGCACATCAAACATATGAAGCAGGTTGATTGAGTGACCACGGATCATCCTGTGATCTCCTGACTTGGGAAACAAAGTCTGCCTCAATATAGTGTTCACCTGTAACATCCCAAATTTTCATTTTGGAATGTTATACACTAGATCATCAATGCATATCATAATTTATTTGCTTTTGGCTTTGATCCTACAAATTCTACGCAACTCAAGGACCCACGGAGAGAGTTGGGGATTTCGTTATTTTAATATTTGAGTTTTCTCAAATTTTGAGAATAGGATCATTTGATTTTAATTATTTTATCATCAATTATTTCTATTACAAAAATATGAGAGAGGGAATAAAATGACCTTCCCAAAATAAAGAAATATTGAGGATTTAATAATAAAATCAAACAAGATTTTATTTCGGAGTTTTTCGGTATTTTATTTGAATTTAGGAAAAATGTGCGTTTTTCAAAATTGCATTTAGGCCCCAAATAAATGTTTACCTTGTGCGGCTTGATTTTAGAAGCCGGGGAAAATTTATTTCGGGATTTTTGGAGTCCGTTTAGTATTTCTTTTATTTGTTTTTCTGCGTGGAATAATTTAAAAAAAACACGAACCAACTTTGGGTCGTACCCGAGCGGGACTCCGCCAGGGGGCAGCCTTTAAATAGCGCCGCCCCGAGCCGCCCCAGCCCACCGCGCCCGAAACCCTAGCCGTCGCCGCAGCCGGACCCGCCGCCCGAGGTAAAAGAAAAGTCGCGGTTTTTTTAGTTTCGGTTTTTTTAAATAGATCGGTTTTTCCGATTTATTTATTTAGCGAGCATTCGTCCGTTCGTTCGTTCTAGCGAACATTCGTCGTTTTTCTTTTTCTCGGATTAAATCCGCGATTTTTCTGATCGCGATTCCTGATCCGATTTTCGTTTTAGTATAACTTTTCGCTCGGTTATCGGAATCAGGCGATTCAAGCGCCCGGAGTTTCGTCTCGAAACCCTCTAACCGTTTAACCAACTTAAACAAGTTTTTGCCACTGTAAATTTTTTCCTAGATCCATAATAGTAAATGAAGCCTGTTTCTTTTGCCGCTTGACTTTCATTGCTTCGTTTGATTTGATTCTTTTTGCAAACCGGAGTTCTTAAGTTGAACTTTCTGGTTAGATCTCTTATATGAGTTTTACCTGTGCATTAGATGAATACTTATTGTATGCTTGTTTGTTTGTCTGCGATAGAATACCCGGAGTGCGCCGCCTGTTACTTCGAATCGCTAGGTTTCGCGGATCATCAGCAAGGCAAGTAACACTTTGATCATACCTCCTACTACCCAGTTTTATTGCATTAGATCAATCCTCAAACATTGCATGATTAGGATCTAATTAAATTGTGGGATGGGAAGTAGTTGAGGTAGTACCTATTACCTGTTTATTATCAAACCTTTGGGAGTTACTTCTACGTTTGCCTATTATGCCATGCTATGCTAGTAGACGTGGATTGGGTGAGTGATATCCATGACAGATGTGAGTTTGTTAATTAATGGTTTATCTAAGGTGGCAACTTAAACACACATCTGGGTGGATTGAGGTACCTGGGTATTCCAGGATTGCCTGTTTTTCTTTATGGACCGCCACCCAGGCCCAAAGGGATCATGAGATTTTTCATACTAGAAACTTCCGTGTGCAGCCACAAGCTATTATGGGCTCTAGCATAGTTGATTAAGTCGTGCGAACTCTTACAGGGTAGACTAGCAGATGTAGGGGAAAGTAGGTGTAACGGTCTATCCATCGTAAGGTGCTAGCGCTTCTGAAAGACTATGTCTCGGTCATCCGTCTTCTCAAACACCATGTAGTGCGAGAAACCAAACGGAGGCGATCGAGTCTTGTGGGGAAAAGTGCGCAACCCTCTGCAGAGTGTATAAACTAATCATGGTTAGCCGTGTCCCCGGTTATGGACATCTTGAGTATCTAGTACTTGGATTATCATGTGAATCTCAACATGTTACTCTAAAATTAATTTTGTTGGGTTTTGTTTAATGATGCTTAATTGGGATTGAGAATGCTGTCAACCATTCTCAATGTTTAACAACTACCATGATAGTTAAATAAAATTTATTCCTTTGTAGTAGGGAAAAATTGGCTTTACGCAAAACTGTAACCATAGAGCTTTCCACTAGCCAAATATGCATATAGTATAGCAGTTTCATTCCATTACTCTCTATGTGTTACTTTGCCAGCATATTCCATGTGCTGACCCGTTTCGGGCTGCAACGTTAATGTTGCAGACTTTTCAGACGACGGTTAAGGAGTTTTTAGGTCGTGGTTCTATACTCAGTGATGCCGTTGGAGTTGATGGACTCACTTATCTTCCAAGCCTTCCGCTGTTATCATTATTAGATGGCCTTAAGCCATATTTTATGTAATAAGTTCTCTATTGAGACACTCGATGTAATAAGTGTGTGATTGCTACTCTATTATAAATCCTCCGAGTACTGTGTGGTGTCAACATTACTGATCCAGGGATGACACCTGAGCACAGAGATCAGACCGTTTGAGGTCTGGTCGCTACAGAGATGGTATCAGAGCACACGGTGACTGTAGGACACGACCACTAAGCTAAAGACCTAGAACACTATTCACTCTCTTCTCTTTCTGACTTCTCATCTTTTCTATTCTTTAGGATGGCAGATGCAAGGAACAAGTTCACGCGACCGGATGAAGATACACCCTTTGGACGTCACTTGAAGGAAGTCACTAGATACCTGAACATAGGAGTACCAAGCTTCACCGGAACCTACAACGCCACCTTACCTGAAGAAGAGCGCTGGATGATTCAAGTTCAAGTTCCAGGAAGGACGTTCATGCCAGTCACTAGGCCCATAGAGTTTTCTTTTGATGCACCAACTTGGAGTCTAGGAAAGAGCATGGCAGCTCACATCGACATGGGACGCATTGGAGAAGTCTACCGCAATGATCTCAAGGATACTATCTACCAGATTTGTGGGCGCCGAGATGAGCACTGGGAGATGATAAGCACCAGAAAGGATAGATCAATTGCAGCTTTTATCCAAGAATTAAACCAGCACATTCGACGACAGGAGAACCAGATGTGCGCCGACATGATAGACCTGAAGAAGGCAAGGACAAGAATCAAGGAACTGGAGGAAGAACTCAAGGCTACACGTGAAGATTATGAAGAGGAAATCGAAGTATTGGTGGAGAAGAATGACGATCTGATCAAGAAGATCGAAATATTTATGGGAGGCCCTACACCAGTAGAAGAAGACGAAGAACCCAAGGAGATTCGCCCAGAAGACTACATCATCATCGACGACACCGACTCGGACCCAGATGATAGCGATGATGACTATGTTGATGAAGCCGGAGCAGATATCATGGAGTCTGCAAGCGAAGAATATTTCTAGTAGACCACCTCATCAGTAGTAGTAGTCCACCATGTAAATACAGTAGTCCGAGCACTTTTGCTATAGTTAGATCGATTGTATGCCCTTGTTTGATTGAATGAAGTGAATTGTTTGCTTTTGCCTCATGTGCATATGTGTAGTGTTTTCTCTTTAGACCCCTCTATTCTTAAATCTCATCTTTTCTAAACCCTCAGATGCCGCCGAGACGTGACCCCGGATTTACCTTTCCACCGGAGATCACCCAGTTGATCCAGCAGCAGAACACATTGATGCAGTTGCTAGTCCAGAATCAGAATCAGGGGAACAACAACAACAACCCACCACCACCACCACCACCTGTTGATCACTTAGCCCGTTTTCTTAGGCTGAATCCGCCGGTGTTTTCCAGTAGCACCGAGCCGATAGTAGCAGATGATTGGCTCCGCAAGACAGCTAGAGAGTTGACCACAGCAGGATGCACAGATGCGGAGAAGGGGAAGTTTGCCGCGCATCAGCTTGAAGGACCCGCATCATCATGGTGGGAGAATTTCACAGCCACTTTCCCTGTCGACACTGTCACATGGGACCAGTTTCAGCAGGCTTTTCGTACTACCCATGTTTCAATAGGAGCTATGGCCATGAAGAAGCGTGAGTTTCGCAACTTGCGCCAAGGAGGACGGACAGTTGGCCAATATGTGGAGGACTTTAGTAAATTAGCACGTTATGCCCCAGATGACGTTGCTACCGATGCAGCTAAGCAGGAGAAGTTTTTGGAAGGACTAAATGATGAGTTGAGCATGCAGTTGATGTAGCAACCTTCAACAACTACCAGGAGTTGGTAGATCGTGCTCTTATGATTGAAGGCAAGCAGCAGCAAATTGAGAATCGCAAGAGGAAGTATGGACAAGGAAAGTACAATTCTGGAGCTCAGCAGAAGCCACGTTTTACCCCTAGATTGGGAGGACATTTTTAGCATACCCATGGAGGAGGTGGCTCGCACAATCACAATGGCACCAAGAATGGTAATGACAATGGAGGAAGCAACGGCCAGAACTGTACCAACCCATCAACCCCAGCCAAGAAAGACCTGAGCCAAGTCACTTGCTTTAAGTGTCAGAAGACCGGACATTATGCCAATGAATGTCCTGAAGGCCAGAATGGCAATGGAAGCTCTGGGAAGAAGCCGAACCCTTTCAACAGGGGACAGGTGAACCACGTTAACGTGGAGGAGGTTGAAGAGCAGCCGGATGTCGTAATCGATAAGTTTTTAGTTAAGTCATTTACTGCACTCGTTCTTTTTAATACCAGTGCATCACATTCATACATATCAAGGGGATTTGTGGATAAGTATAACCTGCCCACTAAGGTTCTTAGAACACCTATGCTAGTAAGCTCACCAGGAGCGGAGTATATGGCCAGTCAAGGATGTTTTCAAGTGCCATTGAGTATAGGTAGGCATGTGTTTCCCTCGGATTTAATCATTTTGGAATCACAAGGATTGGGTGTAATTCTGGGTATGGATTGGCTGTCGATGTATGGAGGAAACATCGATTGCGCCAGTAAGACAATTTTGCTTACCACCCCAGAAGGGAGAAGGATCAAGTATGTATCCCGACATGTGCCAAAAGGGACTCAAGTAAATTGTTTAACAGGAGTTGTGCAGGAGGAAGTACCAGTGGTAAGGGATTTCCCTGAAGTATTTCCAGAAGAGTTGTCAGGCATGCCACCGGATAGAGATATTGAGTTTTTGATTGAGCTATTGCCAGGCACAGGGCCAATATCAAAGAGACCATACAGGATGCCTGCAAAGGATTTGGTGGAAATTAAGAAGCAGATTAAGGAGTTACTGGATAAAGGTTACATTCGCCCAAGTTCGTCGCCTTGGGGATCACCAGTACTTCTAGTGGAGAAAAAGGATGGATCGTTAAGGATGGTTGTTGATTATCGTGGGTTGAATGAAGTAACGATTAAGAACAAGTACCCACTACCAATGATCAATGATCTATTTGATAGATTGCAAGGAGCTAAGGTATTTTCCAAGATCGATCTGCGATCAGGATACCACCAGTTGAAGATTCGAGAACAGGATATACCTAAGACGGCTTTTACCACCAGGTATGGGCGGTACGAGTATACCGTTATGTCATTTGGTCTGACTAACGCACCTGCCTATTTTATGAACATGATGAACAAAGTGTTTATGGAGTTCTTGGATAAGTTCGTCGTGGTGTTCATTGATGATATTCTGGTTTACTCGAAGAATGAAGAGGAGCATAAGGAACATTTGCGATTGGTACTTGAGAAGCTCAGAGAACATCAGTTGTATCCCAAGTTCAGCAAATGTGAGTTTTGGTTGAAGGAAGTAGGATTCCTCGGACACGTTATATCTGGAGAAGGTATAGCAGTAGATCCCACTAAAGTTGATACCGTGACCAAGTGGGAAGCACCAACCACAGTTGGCGAGATTCGGAGTTTCCTTGGACTCGCAGGATACTACCGGAGATTTATTGAGAATTTCTCCAAGATTGCAAAACCTATGACGGAGTTGTTAAAGAAGGATACCAAGTTCATATGGACTGAGGAGTGTGAGGCTAGTTTCCAGGAGTTGAAGAAACGCTTGGTTACTTCACCAGTATTGATTTTGCCAGACCAGACCAAGGATTATGAGGTGTATTGCGACGCTTCACGTCGAGGACTTGGAGCAGTGCTTATGCAGGAAGGGAGAGTTGTTTCATATGCCTCAAGACAGCTTAAGCCCCATGAGTTGAATTATGCTACGCATGATTTGGAGTTAGCAGCCGTAGTGCATGCACTGAAGACTTGGAGACATTTTCTGATTGGAAACCATTGCGAGGTGTACACGGATCACAAGAGTTTGAAATACATTTTCACGCAGAAGGAGTTAAACCTCAGACAAAGGAGATGGTTAGAGCTCATCAAGGATTATGATATGAGATTGCATTATCATCCCGGAAAGGCTAATGTAGTAGCTGACGCATTGAGCCGTAAGAGCCATGTCAATACACTAATGACGGGAGAAATACCAAGGGAGTTAGCTGAAAATCTTCGAGAGTTATGTTTGGAAATAGTTCCGAGAGGCTATGTAGCAGCATTGGAGATTCAGTCAACTTTGATGGATAGAATCAGAGAAGCTCAGAAGACTGACAAGGAGATTGCCTCTATAAAGGAGAAAATAAGCGAAGGAAAGGCTAAGGGATTTCGTGAGGATGAGCACGACACCCTATGGTTTGAAGACCGTGTTTATGTGCCCAATGACCCGGAGATCAGGAAGTTGATTCTGCAAGAGGCACACGATTCACCATATTCGATTCACCCAGGAAATACCAAGATGTATTTGGATTTGAAGGATATTTTCTGGTGGACCGGAATGAAGAAAGATATTGCGGAGTATGTAGCAGTTTGTGATGTATGTCAGAGAGTAAAGGCAGAGCATCAGAAGCCCGCGGGATTGCTACAACCATTGCCGATACCCGAATGGAAGTGGGATAAGTTAGGCATGGATTTTATCACGGGATTACCCAGGACTCGTTCAGGCTATGACTCAATTTGGATTGTAGTTGATCGGTTGACGAAAGTAGCTCATTTCATCCCGGTAAAGACCACTTATACCAGTGCGAAGTTAGCCAAGATATACATGACCAGGATTGTATGCTTACATGGAGTTCCAAGGAGCATTGTATCGGATAGAGGAACCCAGTTTACCTCAAAGTTCTGGAATCAGTTGCACGAAACTTTGGGTACCAGGCTAGAGTTCAGCACAACTTTTCATCCACAGACCGATGGACAGACCGAGAGAGTCAATCAGATTTTGGAGGACATGCTGAGAGCTTGTGCGCTAGATTATGGATCTAGTTGGGATGATAATTTGCCGTATGCAGAGTTCTCTTACAACAACAGTTATCAATCCAGTTTAAAGATGGCCCCTTTCGAAGCCTTGTACGGAAGAAGGTGCAGGACACCGTTGTCATGGGATGAAGTTGGAGACCGCCAGTTGTTTGGACCTGATTTGATTAAGGAGTCTGAACAAAAGGTGAAATTAATTAGCGATAGGCTCAAGGTAGCTTAATCCAGACAGAAGAGCTACGCAGATTCCAAACGCAAGGAGACTTTTATGAAGTTGGAGATATAGTTTATCTTCGAGTATCCCCACTTCGAGGAACAAAGCGTTTTGGTGTTAAGGGAAAGTTAGCGCCACGATTTGTAGGACCATACCGAGTATTGGAACATATGGGAGAAGTGGCCTACAAGTTGGAATTACCTGAAGGACTGTTAGGAGTTCATGATGTGTTCCATGTTTCTCAGTTGAAGAAGTGCCACGCGGAGATGGCTGACATACCCTTGAGAGACACAGTGCCATTGGAAGCAATTCGGTTGGACATTGATTTGACCTATGAGGAGAAACCTGTTAAGATTCTCGAGTTTGCCAGCCGAGTCACCCGCAGCAAGGTTATCAAGTTTTGTAAGGTTCAGTGGAGCCACCACACGGAGGATGAAGCCACCTGGGAGCGAGAGGAAGATTTTCTCAAGGACCACCCTCACCTATTTTCTAGCCAACCCGAATCTCGAGGGCGAGATTCATCTTCAGGGGGGGTAGGTTTGTAACATCCCAAATTTTCAATTTGGAATGTTATACACTAGATCATCAATGCATATCATAATTTATTTGCTTTTGACTTTGATCCTAGAAATCCTACACAACTCAAGGACCCACAGAGAGAGTTGGGGATTTCGTTATTTTCATATTTGAGTTTTCTCAAATTTTGAGAATAGGATCATTTGATTTTAATTATTTTATCATCAATTATTTCTATTACAAAAATATGAGAGAGGGAATAAAATGACTTTCCGAAAATAAAGAAATATTGAGGATTTAATAATAAAATCAAACAAGATTTTATTTCGGAGTTTTTCGGCATTTTATTTGAATTTAGGAAAAATGTGTGTTTTTCAAAATTGCATTTAGGCCCCAAATAAATGTTCACCTTGTGCGGCTTGATTTTAGAAGCCCAGGAAAATTTATTTCGGGATTTTTGGATTGCGTTTAGTATTTCTTTTATTTGTTTTTCTGCTCGGAATAATTAAAAAAACGCGAACCGACTTCGTGCCGTACCCGAGCGGGACTCCGCCCGGGGCAGCCTTTAAATAGCGCCGCCCCGAGCCACCCCAGCCCACCGCGCCCGAAACCCTAGCCGCTGCCGCCACCGCCCGCCGCCGGAGCCGCCGCCGGTGGACCCGCCGCCCGAGGTAAAAAAAAAGAAAAAAAAGTCACAGTTTTTTTAGTTTCAATTTTTTTTAAATAGATCGGTTTTTCGGATTTATTTATTTGGCGAGCGTTCATCCGTTCGTTCGTTCTAGCGAACGTTCGTCGTTTTTCTTTTTCTCGGATTAAATCCGCGATTTTTCTGATCGCGATTCCTGATCCAATTTTCGTTTTAGTATAACTTTTCGCTCGGTTATCGGAATCAGGCGATTCAAGCGCCTGGAGTTTCGTCTCGAAACCCTCTAACCGTTTAACCAACTTAAACAAGTTTGTACCACTGTAAAAATTGCCCTAGATCCAGAATAGTAAACGAAGCCTGTTTCTTTTGCCGTTTGACTTTCGTTGCTTCGTTTGATTTGATTCTTTTTGCAACCGGAGTTCTTAAGTTGAACTTTCTAGTTAGATCTCTTATTTGAGTTTTACTTGTGCATTAGATAAATACTTATTGTATGCTTGTTTGTTTGTCTGCGATAGAATACCCGGAGTGCGCCGCCTATTACTTCGAATCGCTAGGTTTCGCGGAACATCAGCAAGGCAAGTAACACTTTGATCATACCTCCTACTAGCTAGTTTTATTGCATTAGATCAATCCTCAAACATTGCATGATTAGGATCTAATTAAATTGTGGGATGGGAAGTAGTTGAGGTAGTACCTATTACCTGTTTATTATCAAACCTTTGGGAGTTACTTCTACGTTTGCCTATTATGCCATGCTATGCTAGTAGACGTGGATTGGGTGAGTGATATCCATGACAGATGTGAGTTTGTTAATTAATGGTTTATCTAAGGTGGCAACTTAAACACACATCTGGGTGGATTGAGGTACCTGGGTATTCCAGGATTGCCTGTTTTTCTTTATGGACCGCCACCCAGGCCCAAAGGGATCATGAGATTTTTCATACTAGAAACTTCCGTGTGCAGCCACAAGCTATTATGGGCTCTAGCATAGTTGATTAAGTCGTGCGAACTCTTACAGGGTAGACTAGCAGATGTAGGGGAAAGTAGGTGTAACGGTCTATCCATCGTAAGGTGCTAGCGCTTCTGAAAGACTATGTCTCGGTCATCCGTCTTCTCAAACACCATGTAGTGCGAGAAACCAAACGGAGGCGATCGAGTCTTGTGGGGAAAAGTGCGCAAACCTCTGCAGAGTGTATAAACTAATCATGGTTAGCCGTGTCCCCGGTTATGGACATCTTGAGTATCTAGTACTTGGATTATCATGTGAATCTCAACATGTTACTCTAAATTAATTTTGTTGGGTTTGTTTAATGATGATGCTTAATTGGGATTGAGAATGCTGTCAACCATTCTCAATGTTTAACAACTACCATGATAGTTAAATAAAATTTATTCCTTTGTAGTAGGGAAAAATTGGCTTTACGCAAAACTGTAACCATAGAGCTTTCCACCAGCCAAATATGCATATAGTATAGCAGTTTCATTCCATTACTCTCTATGTGTTACTTTGCCAGCATATTCCATGTGCTGACCCGTTTCAGGCTGCAACGTTAATGTTGCATACTTTTCAGACGATGGTTAAGGAGTTTTTAGGTCGTGGTTCTATACTCAGTGATGCCGTTGGAGTTGATGGACTCACTTATCTTCCAAGCCTTCTGCTGTTATCATTATTAGATGGCCTTAAGCCATATTTTTTGTAATAAGTTCTCTATTGAGACACTCGATGTAATAAGTGTGTGATTGCTACTCTGTTATAAATCCTCCGAGTAATGTGTGGTGTCAGCATTACTGATCCAGGGATGACACCTGAGCACAGAGATCAGACCGTTTGAGGTCTGGTCGCTGCATCATCGTGGTTAGACCTGACAACAGATAATAGATGGATCCAAACTTGTGAGTTTCCCAAGCATCATTAGGAATTTGCTTGTACATGCGAGCCATTGAGTTGTGATCCTTCCTGGGCTTGGCTTACACATTTGTGTCATCTTCAGATTCTTCAGGGGCATTGATCAACTTGGCCCATTCAGCAATTGACGATTGATATCTTGTGCCTTTAGTCATCCAGACTATCTTGCCATCTGGATAGAAATGAGCAGTCGAATAGAATTGCATAATCATTTCATCATTCCATTTTGTCAACTTTTGACCAACAAAAGTGTCAACACCGTTCATTCCGAAACTCTCATGAACACCTAGGAAGTAATCCTCATTGTCATCAATGTATGTCCAATCAATCCATCTCATGTCACTGACAATGGGCTTCTTGTCCAACAAGACTGTCTCATATAAATCTTGCTATTCTTTGGTGTGAAAGCGTAAATCAACATCAGTTCTTCTCCTTATAGAATATGGATCAGTCTGTCTCCACAATCCGAGACATGGATCCTTTCTCAACTTCATATTTTCAGCAACTGGATGATTGTCATCATGATATGGGATCTTGAGCTTTAGCTTTCTGAGCACTTGCTGCTCCTCATCCTCTTGAACTTCAGGCACTAGGGCCTTGTTCTTCTCTACAGCTAAAATGTTCCTAGTGGATCTCTTGGGTGCAGAAGGTTTTGGGGCTTGAGCTTGAGTTGGTGGCTTAGGAGCTGTCCTGGGCTTAGATGGAGCAGCCCCAGACTTGATTGCATCCCCCATGAGCTTCTCAGACTTTCGAGCTGGTGCAGCTGGCTCTTCCTCCTCCTCTTCCTCATTAGACTCTCTCATCATGGAAGGTTTCTCAATAACTCTGGCCATAGTCTTCTTGACTCTTTCTTTCCTTTTCTTTCCTCCAACAGTCTCTTCTTCTCTTCGTTCCATGGTTTCTAGAGTGGAGGCTCTGGCCTTTGACATTGGCTTCCTCTTGGTAGGAGCCTTCTTGTGCATACCAGGCTTGATGGCAGCAGCAGCAGCAGCTTGCTCCTTCTTGAGCACCTTCTTATTTAAGGTGACCTCCTCATCAACAACAATCCTCATCTTTAGAATCTGAGGTTCTCTTCTTCCTTGTCCTTGTTGCAGCCTTAGGCAAATTGCTTGGGGTGCTTCTGCCACCTTCATCATAGCTACTGTTGGAGGGACTAGTGCCCTCACTGAGATTCACCTGCTCCTCTGACCTGTTCTGACTATCACTGCCGTCTGACATGGCTAAAACCAACACTGTGAATAGATAGGTATAGGTAGAGTGGATGAGCATCACAAAGCACATCTATTTTTGCAAAAAAGTTGAGACAAAAACTTATTTTTAGTTTCTGTAGAAAGCATTTCGGAGATACCGATATGATAAACTCGGTGACACCGAAGCAACCTTAGAGTCTAACATACATTTCTAGTCAGACCGAAATGCAGTTCGGTGACTCCGAGATGCTAGGGTTTCACAGAGAAAGTGAACTCGGTCACACTGATTCGTACACTTCGGCCAGACCGAGTAGTACATGTGCAATGGCCTGGGCCAAATCGGTGAGACCGAAATCTTCAGATCAGTAGATCCAAGATGAGTTCGGTGGAAACCTAACCCTAAGTTTTTGCATCAAATTTATTCTAGAGGAAGTTTTTGGTGGATAGATTGACCTCAATCGTGGAAAGAAACTAGGCATTGATGTTCGTGCAAGAATCGGAGTTTAAGAAAGCACAAAGAGATCGAGTATGTACCCTAACTCGGCAATGAACTTGCTACGGTGACAACGGCAGTGGAGATTCCCGTTGACAGCGGCGGAGACCAGCAGTGGGAGGACGCTGGCGACGACAGAGACGATCCAGAGACCAGGAGGGGCAGAGCTGGGAAGGTGCGGTTGTGTGTTTGAAGAAATTTCCAAAATTCAACCCACGGCGTATATATACCCAGTCACCGATGTGACCGAGTGGAATGACTTGGTGGCACTGAGATGCAGAATCGCAATCGGTTACTGCAACTCGGTGAGATCGAACGACTCTAATCGGTTGCACCGAGGTGAAAACCTGGATCAACTCAATGATTTCAGTGAGACCTAAAGGGATGAATCGGTCAGACCAAAATCCATTAAGAGGTTTTGGAAGATTAAGCCCTTGACGGATCGCTGGCTCCAAGTGCTCCTCACCCGGAGGGTTCGAATTCGACTTGATCAAACTTTGTGATGTAGCATGAATAGAGTTTGAGATGATAAAAGCATAGATAGCTAGAGGGAGTTCTTAGGCATTCTTGTCCATCCATTTGTCAAAAAAGAAAGACTAAAGAATGAAAGCAACAAATGTATGTCCTCGAATGGAGAAAAATATGCAACCAACATGCTCACACAATAAGATAGCAAATGAAATATGTGGCAAAACATGCACAAACACTCTAGCATCTATCAAGCAATTGGCGATGACTAGGCCGTCTATATATGAGTATATTGACTAAGGAGTCAAATGAGAACATTTGATCGTAGGTCATACTCATCGTTTAAGCACAAGTGTGGTTACTACTTTTACATAAAGCATTGTTGTCTTCACATCATTAGAGTTGCTTTAGCTCAACTCTTAGAGCAAAGCTCCCCTAGATGTGATATCCCCCCTAAGAGGGATGGACTAACCTTGGGTTTTGTCGATGATGACTTTATGTAGGTGTTGAAGATGTAGATGCTCAATGCTGATGTAGATCATTTGGAGCAATCCATTGGAGAGAGTTGCACTTTCAGTACCTACATGGGTTAGTCCCACAAGGAACACACAAGGATATCCATATACCTAGAGTGAAATACACATATGATGTTGTCCATGAAAGCATTAGGTTACCTTGTCCCTTATCTTACCAACAAGAGGGTTTGTGACTCCTTGAACTAGTGCAAGATATGAAAGTTGATTGCATTGTCCTTGCCAAAATGAATTTGAGTGAAGTATGTTGGCGGAGTCACCTTCAAGAACTCTCTAGTTCTCACTACTGCAGGATGCTGCTAACACGACACTACGATCAGAGACCCTTCGACGAAACTGTGTGCGATGCAATAATCGCAAACGATGGTGTAAAAGAACCATAAAAAAGGTGCAAAATGTTTGCGATGGCGGAGCCATCAAACACGGTTCAGATTTTAGTTGCGTGTGCGATGCAGGGCATACGGTTGATCCAGATGAACTGTTTGTGATTAGACGAAACAACAGAAACGGGAAGCCATATCAATGTGTGTGCGATATACGACATACAGTTCACTCCAATGAACTGTTTGCTATTAGGGAAAGCAACAGAAATGGTCAGCCAGATCAAGGTGTGTGTGATATACAGCATACGGTTCAGTCGAATGAACTGCCTTCGATTAGGGAAGAGAACATAAACGGTTCAACTTAACAAGATGTGTGTAATACGCGACAAAAAGGCCCGGAGGTTAATTCAAGAACAAGTACACAGAGGTTAATTTGACATACATGACTTATAAGTTTCAAAAAAATCATATCACTTTTTTTGGAAAACATTTAATTGCCTTGAATGTATACAATGCTCCATCCTATTAGTTGAATTAACCTCGAGGTCCATGTTTTTGAAACATGTCGTAAAGTAACGTGATATACCTTCATTCAAGCCAATCAACATGTGTTCAAAAAACAAAAATTATCAAAAAGTAACGAGATAGACCTTCTTCAAGCCAATCAACATGTGTACAAAAAATAAAAAATGTAAAAAATAACAAAACAAGGACCTCGAGGTTAATTGAACTAATATGATGGAGCACTATATACATTCAACGCAATTAAATGTTTACAATGACCCATCACATCAATTAATTTAACATCGAGGCCACTTCCCATCTGGTTACCCATCTAATGACTACTCAAGCCTCAGCACAGTTAACTTGGGAGTTCTATTAGATGAGCTATCGGTAGGGAAGCTGGTCCTTGCTGCTGTAGGACCCCTCTTTCCATCCTTTATTGGGCACCCGGATGACCGACTGTTGCCGCCCAATGGTCAATGCCACGTCCCCCACATGGTCGTTTTTGCAGCGGGTAACTGCATCGTCGCGCCATGCCCGGCGCAACCGCATGCACACGAACGTGCATGATCGTGCGCTGGCCCCAACCACTGGTAGCACAACTTATAAATTCACGGATGGAGTACTAGTTACAGTGATGCATATAATTAAGCAAAGGGATCGCACATGTATGTGTTGACTGGAATGAGAATGCAATAGCACAATACGAATTAAGGCCATGATGATGCGATCGCAGTGGTGGTTACAGGAGGCAAGAAGAAAGATGCATCCATCAACATACGACCTCCTCCTCCTCAACTTAGTGCGCCGGGCCACCGACTGGTGGCTAAGGAGCGGCGGCTTTTGTGGCGAGGTCAAGGTGCTTCTTAGCAAAGGCATCCAAGGCTTCCAGCCGGTTGAAGAAGGCTAACGTCGTAGCATCCTCACTGGCCTTGTAGATACCTATGTGCACGATTTGCTCATACATGTGGATGTGTAGGTCGACGAATTCTTGCAGGGCGAAGCGCCTCGAGGCGAGCATGACCTCCAGGTGGACATTCTCCATGGCGTCGGCAGGCAGTCGCAGGGCCACCAGTGCTTGAAAGAGGTTCCGACCATGTAGGCCAATTAGGGTGGCAAGCAATGAGGAGCCCGGGCGCGCGGGCTAGAGGAGTACGACGATGTCATCTGCGAGCTTCTTGACGATGGTGAACTTGTTGGTGGTGGCAATTATCATCTAGTCCAACTGAGAGTCGTAGCTGGCGTCGACAGCGGCCATCCACCAGCCGGTCGCCAACACCGTCTGGAGATGATCCTCGGTGCCATGCCGTAGGCCAGCGTCGTGGACCATCTGGCACAGTCGCTGGCCGCTCACACGCATCGCCGCCATGGATCTGGAGTGAGCACTTTTGCGCTTATTAGTGTAGGTTCTTAGGCAAATGCTTAGGTGCGTACGATGTGGTAGATGCATTGGAATGGAGGGGCACCTTTATATGAGTGCAAACTGCGTTGCATTTACATTGTGCTGCCTCTTTTCCCAGTCCTCCTCCCATTACTTCCCTCATGCATTCACACGATGCTAATTGAAGGAGGATGCATCATTGGTTGTTCAATATTTCGGGAACCGCTACCCTCTCCCTCGTCTGCATTAAAGCCGTATCAGGAACTGCGTCGCCCGCTGTAAAATCAAATAGTATTGCGGCACCTGCTACACGCCCGACTGAACGTGCCTCCTCAGCTCCATCTATGCTTAATTACTGAATATTAGTTGCAAAAATTAGATACTGCTAGTGATTTTTAGCTTCATATTTTGACAAATCGCAGTGTTACAAGGTTGATAAATGACAATGTTACTAGATCAACAAATGTCAATCGTTCCAGTTTGACAAATGGCAACATACCCAATATGACAGATGCAAATCTTACCAAATTGTTTGTAAGTAGTTGCACACGGGTCATCCAAAAGAACCATTTGCGTTCAAGAGATGCACAAATCCTGCTCTCACTTTGCATACGGGTGTTCTATCTAAAATGTTTGCGATCAAGAGCCATTAAAACCTATAGCCATTAAAACCAAGACACGTGGCATCACGTGAATGGTTAATAGAACGCACACGGTTTGAATTATACAAATTTTGATATATTAAAGTGGCAGCTATTTTATCAAAATGCATTTGTTGGTTGTTATTCGAGTGCGCCTTCTCTCAAAATGGACACAAAAAATACCACAACAAGTCGGGTGCTATTCCATGATAGCATGCCAAGTTTCATGAATTTCAGACGAGTTTTGGATTTACTAGAATTTAAAAACAAAGTATCTCAACGTTTTGCCGACAATCAACTGTTCCCTAGTGTTTGAAATTCATTCCGATTTCTTTCATTGGACCTAAGCATGCACCCAAGGATAAAGATTTGATTTTTCAACTGATTTATATGCGCTGGAGCATGTGCATGTAGTTCAAATTTGAATTATGCACACGAATGCATTGAAAACTCAGTTAATGCATAAAAATGTCCAAACCCTGAAAAATCCTAGAAATTGACACAACACTCCTGTTGTTCTATGTTGACACTAGGAAAAAATTGAAATTGAGAAGAGGTAATGGATATCGTTTCGTCCCCAAAGGTACGACATTCCCTACCGAAACCATCAGGCTTGTTGTGAGAAGCTCTGGTTTGTGAGAAGCATATCCCCAAACCTGCCCCAAATGGGACGAAAAATTTACCATGGCATGTTGATGCTGCTCCATGATAGCATGCCCAGTTTCATGAATTTCTGACGAGTTTTGGATTTACTAGAATTCAAAAACCAGGTATCTCAATGTTTGCAGCCAAGTGACGCTGGCAGGGTGTTTGAAATTCATTCCCATTTCTTGCATGGGACCTAAGCATGCAACCAAGACACATATTTGAATTTTCAACCAATTTATATGCATTAGAGCATGTGCCTGTAGTTCAAATATGAATTATGCACATGAATGCAAAGAAAACTCAATTAATGTATAAAAATGTCCAAGCGAACCCTGAAAAATCCCAAAAATGGACACAACACTCCTGTTGTTCTATGTTGACACTAGGAAAATAATTGAAATCGAGAAGAGGCAATGGATATCTTTTAGTCCACAAAGGTGAAATGCTCCCTACCAAAATCATCAGGCTTGTTGTGAGAAGATCTAGTTTGTGAGAAGCATATCCCCAAACCCGCCCCAAATGGGATAAAAAATTTACCATGACATGTTGATGCCGTTCCATGACAGCATGCCAAGTTTCATGAATTTCAGATGAGCTTTGTATTTACTAGAATTTAAAAACCAGGTATCTCAATGTTTGCGGCCGAGTGACAGTGGTAGGGTGTTTGACATTCATTCCCATTTCTTGCATGGGACCTAAGCATGCAACCAAGGACAAAGATTTGAATTTTCAAATAATTTATATGCATTAGAGCATATGCATGTAGTTCAAATTTGTATTATGCACATGAATGCATAGAAAACTCAGTTAATGTATAAAAATGTCCAAGCGAACCTCGAAATATCCCAAAAATTGACACAACACTCCTGTTATTCTATGTTGACACTAGGAAAAAATTGAAATCGAGAAGAGGCAACGAATATCGTTTCGTCCAGAAAGGTGAAACATTCCCTGCCGAAACCATCACACTCGTTGTGAGAAGCTCTGGTTTATGAGAAGCTTATACCCAAACCTGCCCAAAATGGGATAAAATATTTACCACGACCTGTTGATGCCGCTCCATGATAGCATGACAAGTTTCATGAATTTTGGACGACTTTTGGATCTACTAGAATTACAAAAGCAAGCACTTCAACGTTTGTCGGAGAGCCACGGTGCCGTGGCGTTCGAAATTCATCCCCATTTCTTGCATGGGACATAAGCATAAACCCATGGACACATATATGATTTTACAACCCATGTTGGTGCACTGGAGCATGTGCATGTAGTTTAATTTTGAATTGTGCACCTAAAATGGCTAGAAAACCAATTTAATGTATAAAATGTCCAAATGAACCCTGAATAATTCCAATTATTTTACAACATACATATAGTTGCATGTTCACTGCAGATAAAAGGTCTAGCAATTTAAACACCGTCCATTGCCACTGTGATCCCATTATGTAATTCAAATCAAGACAAAAAATCAAGTAGACCCCACATAGTTTATTATAACCAACTGTGTGAGATGCAGCACAAAATATCTTGGAGCGTCGTCGGAGTATAGTACGCATACGACTTATACGAGAAGGTGCGACAACTACAGTCCACAGCCCCCTCTGAATAAGGGACCATGTCTGATGACACTTTGCGTGCCAGTTTTTCGCTGAAGCGATTCCAAATTTTCGTCTTCCGCGGAAATATCTACCTCCCCGCCCCCCCCCCTTACCAAAATCCACATTTCCCCTATTTCTGCCTTCCTTTCCAAGTTGAAACCTTCACTTCTTGCTTGCAGCACCGCCTCCTTGCCGGCGACCCTCCTTCACGCTGCTTGGCCTCGTCTATCCAGGCAGGTAATCCACACCCGACCCCCATCCTCCTCCTCCTTCCACATCCCACATGCCCCGACCGCCGGTGTGACACCTTCCACCCAAATCACTGACCCCTCCACCAAATAAGTGCTACCCTAAGCCATGGTGCATGCAGTATTGCTAGGATCTCAAGGAGCATTTGGCAGCGGAGAAGCAAATCGCGGCCGCACGCGCGAATGAGGTCGCGATGGCTACGATTCGTGCCGACCCCCAGATCTTGAAGGAGCACCTCTCCGTCGAGGCCACCGTCGAGGCCTCGCACCCCGACACGATTGGCTACTTTAAACAATAGTTCGTGGCATTTTCTCGAGGCCACCGTCGGTGCCTTCGACGAAGACTACGAGGTGTTTTCTCAGCGTGCAAGTGCTTACCTCATCTTGAGAGCCAGCAGGTTGGTGCCCGAAGCGGCTCAGGCAACTCACAACTACGACAAGGGCACCCACGACACAGAGGCCTCGCCCTCTTCCATGTCCAAGGAGTCAATCATCATCGATATCTCCGACAATGAGGAGTAGCTTGCCTTATTAGCTCACTATAAGGACCCATGTTCAGTTTGCTAGCTCTGCCTTTCCTTAACAAATTCTAGTGAATTGTGCTATCTACTTTTACCATGCAATCTTCTGCACTAGAGTATATGTTCTATATGTCGTGCAATGTGGTGTTCAGTTAACTGTTTGGTTCAATTATGCAAATGTGATGTTCAATTCTTCAGGGTGCAATTTTCCAAGTTGTCAAGCATGCTTGGTTAGGTTAATTGTCCGATCTTCTATTAGGAGTATGTTATATTGTGCAATGTGGTGCTCAGTTAACGTTTGGTTCATTTGTTGTGGTGTTTAGTTATCTGTTTGGTTCAATTATGCAATGCGATGTTCAATTGTTGTGGGTGCATTATGTTATTGTATACCATGTGAGAAATAAATCGAATTTGGCTGTACTAAATACATGAGAAACAAATACAATTGCTATATTTCCAAGTTTTTAAGCATGCTTGGTTTGGTTAACTGTCAGATCTTCTATTAGGGGTATGTTATATTGTGCAATGTGGTGCTCAGTTAACGTTTGGTTCATTTGTTGTGGTGTTTACTTAACTGCTTGGTTCAATTCTGCAATCCGATGTTCAACTGTTGTGGCTGCATTATGTTATTGTATACCATGTGAGAAATAAATTGAATTTGGCTGTACTAAATACATGAGAAACAAATACAATCGCTATATTTCCAAGTTGTTAAGCATGCTTGGTTTGGTTAACTGTCTGATCTTCTATTAGGAGTATGTTATATTGTGCAATGTGGTGCTCAGTTAATGTTTGGTTCATTTGTTGTGGTGTTTAGTTAACTACTTGGTTCAGTTCTGCAATGCGATGTTCAATTGTTGTGGCTGCATTTTGTTATTGTATACCATGTGAGGAATAAATCAAATTTGGCTACACTTAATACATGAGAAACATATACAAGTGCTTTATTTCCCAGTTCTTAATCATGCTTGGTTTGGATAAATGGGTTTTCCATGTGTCTTGAATTAATCTGATGAATCTGCAATGTGCTTATTTATCATCAACATATTTTACTGATAGCATGCAAACCCTTACTTAACCTGATGACTAACTACCTTATATGTGTTGCAGGGAAACAATGGGAAGCACTGAGGTTTACAAGATGGTACTAACTATTATACCTTACCTTTTTTATTCCTTTGCCCCATTTCCAATAGAGAGAAGATATTTATGCACATCCTTGTTTTCAGGCCTTTCCAAAGCAGTTCACTGATGATTACCTCTCAAACCACCTCTGTGGTCAGGAGCCGGGGAAAGTTTTCATACAACACCCACGGTTCAATATTGAAGTGTTCCTGAAGAGGTCGAAGGATGGACAGTCAATCATCCACATGCACTGGCCTAAAGTTGCAAAGATCTTCAACATGAATGAAGGCTCAGTATTCGCCTTCCGCTTCAGCAGTTTCCCAGATGAGATGCATCTATCTATGTACCGTCTATGATGCTAATTTTGAAAGGTTCTAGATGTTGCATGTGAAACTTGGTGCTGGTGCAGTTGTGTAATGGGGTAGCTGAGTGCTGAAGCTATATCATGTTGTACTCGGATGTATTTCAATTATGAAATCTTGCTTCCTTAATATGTAAATGAAATATATTATGTGCTTAATATGAATGTCAATTAGATTAGTAAATGGATTATTAATAATAGGGAAATTAGCATGCTAATTGGGTTTTCCTATTGCAAACGGTTATTGAGAAAACACCTTGGGTGATGACCTCAGGCAACACACACAGTTTCTAGGAATAAACCGTGTTGGATCAATGAACAATCACACATGACATTCTCTTAAAAACTGTTTGCGTTACGCCACCTTGCACAAATGTTTTCCTTGGAGTGACTGTGTGGGATGTATATACGAACAGAAACGTTTAACGGGGACTAACTGTGTGGGATGTACTTATGACCGGAAACGATTTCGCCTATATAATTCTATTTTTTAGCACTACTGTATGTATAACCATATTTGGTCGCTTGCCGGTCACACACGACCTCATTTTGCCAAGCGTGTGTGCCAGGAGGGCATATCCCAGAAGGTTTCTGGGTCATGTGGGAAGGACCCCCCTATCGCAGTCACTCACTAGGTGGCAGTTCCGAACGCCATCGTGGAAAGGGGTTAAAAACCGTTTGTATAGCACCTCGTTGTACCAGTGTCTTCTTCTTTGGGACCCACATCAACTTGATGGGAATCCTTGGAGTTGTAGTCGTACTTGTTGAAGCAGAACTTGATGTAGTCTTGGGAACCCACTTGACCAAGGCATTTGGAGATTCTTCAAATGAATCAATCTCTTCTTGAAGCTTGTCCTTGCCTTTTGGATTGTGGTCTTGTGGTGGAAGATCATCTTGAGCTTGTGTTCCCTTGAAAAAAGCGGGATCATACTTCTCTTGTTGAGGAACAAACTTCATCTTGGGGTATTGATCTTCTTCCCAGTCAACTCCATTGGCATTGAACTTGCGTTCAAAGCTAACTCCTTGATTCTTCCGGTTCCTTCCTTCCTTGCGTACAATTTCCTCAAATTGCTTACTTCCGGCAAGGCTCTTGTAAACACCTTTCTCTATTATTACCTTCAGTAAGATATGTTCTTGCTCAAGTGTAACTTGGCTAAGAGAATCACTAATGGAATCAAGAGAACTACTAGAGGCAACAATATTGGATTTAACATGATTATTGTTACTACTAGAAGATGAATCTTTCTTGCTCTTGTTGCTAGATTTTACTTGTGGCATGTAAGTAGACAAGAGTAAATGCTTGGCAATGTAAGAAGAACTTTTCTTACGAAGATCATCTTTGATTGCTTTTAAGAACCCATGCTCTTGCTCTAGATTGAGCTTTTCAAAGCGTAGCTTCTCATGAGTCTTTAAAAGCTCTCGATGATCCTCTAAGGTAGTTTCATGAGCTAACTTAAGAGTGTTTAATTCTTTAGTTAGACACTCAATCTCCTTCTTATGATTATCATTTGCTTCATCTTTATTTGCATGATTAATTGCGATTTCATCATAGTTTTCATAACTAGAGTTGTCAACAAGATCACCTAGCAAATCATCTTCATCACCATTGAAATCAACATACTTGGGGTGTGATACCTTGGGGCCTTTAGCCATGAAGCATCTTCCAATCCCTTCATTTGGTGCGTCGAATATGTCGTAGGAGTTGGATGACACAAGCGCAAGACCGGCAACACCTTCATCTTAAGTATATTCGGAGTCGGAGTGATAACTTCTCTTGGAGTAGTTGTCGGAGTCAGAACCGGATACCCATTCACCAATAGGAGCTTGATGTATTTGTCTTGTATAGCTATTTGATGACTTGTACTTCCTTTCCTAATCCTTTCTTCTGCGGGAGGGTCTTCGTTCATAACGATCATCTCTACTGTTGGCGTTCTGGGAACGGGGGTACCCAGACTTGCCTGCCTGCGGCCCGCGACATGGCTCCATCGACGGCCTGGTACGGCCAATCTTCAGCAGCAACAACACAAGACTCTCACGAGGGGCCAAGCCTCGCGAGGCGGACGATGCCAAGACCTCCAGAAGGAGCGGCCTCCTTAGGCTGGCTCCTGAGGAGCGGAGATTTGTATGTGAGCCCTCACTTCATGAGGCTCGTATGATGCAAGCCATGACGACCAAGGCCAGGAGGGCGCCAACACGCGTAGTACAACATGTTTCCTCTTTGGTGCGAAAGAGGCAAGCGCAGGCGCGGAGTCCCGAGGAATCAGCCAAAGGTTTCCATTTCCATGCAACAAGACCAAGACCGCCAGGACGACATGATGGAGGTCATCGCCGAGCCCACCACGGCGTCACGACCAGAAGCTTTGCAGGCGCAGACCACCTTTCGTCAGGATAAGATGTACTACTTGTCTCCCTTCGAATTTGGCCGTTGTGGGATCCCTTCCCGCCTTCGTTTTGGGGGAAGAGGACCAAGGCCACTATAAATATAGCCTAGCCACCACCTTAGATGGGGACAAATCATTCAGGCCATCCTCACCCTCACCAGCTTACACAAGCACAAGAACACACACCCTGAGGTTGTTCCTCCTCTGTACTAGTTCATCCTTAGCCCACCTCGAGGCTAATCCACCACAAAGCAGGAGTAGGGTTTTACACCACAAGGTGGCCCGAACCTGGGTAAACTCCCTTGTTCCATTCCCTTCCAGTTCATCGAGCTAGGCCATGAGATCAGTGGGTAGGCAGACTGGGGAGGTTGCGTTCTTCGCACGCACCCCAGAGTTCGAATCTATCTTGGGTTTGTGGAGCCCTGAATCCAACATTTGGCGTGCCAGGTAGGGGTGCGTCGGAGCCTCTCTTCCTCCGGTTGATTCATCACCATTTCGCCATCCCCATGGATGATGGTCGTCGAGTTCGTGCTGAGCGTCGGGTCGCCCTCGCCGCACGCGTCGCCCAGACGGCGCTTGCGGGTGATGGCGCTCCCCACCGTTCCCCATCGCCTGTGGCCAACGCCGCCACCGGCCCTGTGGCCCATGACCAGCAGCCTTCGTCACTACAGCCTTCTGTGTGGCGTGATGGGGCCACCGCCACTCGGTCGCTGACTCCGGCGGCTGCTTCATAATCCCACGCCAACCGAGGGCCGGCGAACGCGCGGGCTGCATTGCTCATGGCACGCGAGCACCTGCGCTGTCGCCCGACCGATGACATCTATAAGGACTAGCTGGACCACATTGCCGAGCTCGTCATCGCCGCGGGAGAGGCCTCCGTGCCATCCCGCTCACTGCCTCCCCCGCCGCCCCTTGCAGGCGACGTGGCCCATGGTGCGCCTCCTCCACCTCCCAGGCAAGACGTCATCCCCTGAGCCAAGGCATGAGGCTCCATGACGCGACCCGCCGCGCCAGGCTCCCGCGCGTGACAAGGAAAGCTGCCAAGTGGTGCAGTAGCCCCAGGGAGAGGCGTGTGCGCTCCCAGCATTGCCACGTCAAGACCGTGTGCCGCCCGAGGTGATGGTGCGTGAGTGCCAGGATCAGGCTCCACCTCCGCGACGGGCCCCAGTGACTGCCGCAGGCTGCCATGGGTTCACCCCAGAGTTGCGCCACGTCGTCTGGCCAGGGAAGTTCAAGCCAGACCTGCCTCCACACTACGACGGCACCCCCGCTCCTGCTGAGTTCCTGCAGCTCTATGAACTGAGCATCAAGGCGTCCAACGGCGACGAAAAGGTCATGGCGAACTGGTTCCACATGGCCCTCAAGGATGGCGTGCGCTCGTGGCTCCTGAACCTCCCCGCGGGATCGATCTCCTCCTGCGATGAGATGTGAGAGCGCTTCATCGCCAACTTCCAGGCAGTCACGACCGTGCACCAGCTGTGGGTGACCTGCGACACATCAAGCAGCAACCAGGAGAGACCTTGCACAAATACACCCAGCGCTTCACCAACATTCCTCTTGAGATCCCCAAGGTATCGGATGAGGCCATCATTACGGCGTTGATCGAAGGTGTCCGCGACGTCAAGATGAAGGAAGAGCTCGCCATACATGAGGACATGTGCTCGACTCTAGAGATGTTCAACATGGCAACCAGGTGCGCGAGGGCCGATGAAGATCGCCTCTCCCTCCTTGAGCTTCCGAAGGCTAACCTAGAAGACAAAAAGGCCAAGGCCAAGGACGTGAAGTGCAAGGGTCAAGCTGTGCTTGATACGTCTCCGTCGTATCTATAATTTTTGATTGTTCCATGCCAATATTATACAACTTTCATATACTTTTGGCAACTTTTTATACTATTTTTGGCACTAACATATTGATCAAGTCCCCAGTGCCAGTTCCTGTTTGTTGCATGTTTTTTGTTTCGCAGAAAATCCATATCAAACGGAGTCCAAATGGGATAAAAACTGACGGAGATTTTTTTGGAATACATGTGAATTTTGGGAAGTGAAATCAATGCGAGACGATGCTCGAGGGGCCCACGAGGCAGGGGGCGCACCCCATGGGGGCAGGCGTGCCCCTGGCCCTCGTGGCCACCCTCTAAGGCGGTTGGTGCCCTGATTTCGCCGAAAGAAAGCTAATATCTGTATAAAAATCATGTCCAAAATTCAGCCCAATTGGAGTTACGGATCTCCAGGAATATAAGAAACGGTGAAAGGGTAGAATCTGGAACGCAAAAACAGAGAGAGACAGAGAGACAGATCCAATCTCGGAGGGGCTCTCGCCCCTCCGCCGCCATGGAGGCCATGGACCAGACAGGAAACCCTTCCCCATCCAGGGAGAAGGTCAAGGAAGAAGAAGAAGTGGGGCTCTCTCCCCCTCTCTTCCGGTGGCGTCGAACGCCGTCGGGGCCATCATCATCACCGCAATCTACACCAACACCTCCGTCATCTTCACCAACATCTCCATCACCTTCCCCCATCTATCTATAGCGGTCCACTCTCCCACAACCCGTTGTACCCTCTACTTGAACATGGTGCTTTATGCTTCATATTATTATCCAATGATGTGTTGCCATCCTATGATATCTGAGTAGATTTTCGTTGTCTTACCGGTAATTGGTGAATTGCTATGATTGGTTCAATTTGCTTGTGGTTATGTTACTTTCCTTTGGTGCCCATCATATTAGTGCACGCGTGGATCACACCATAGGGTTAGTTGTATGTTGATAGGACTATGTATTGGAGCGCAAGAGTGATAGAAGCTTCAACCTAGCATAGAAATTGATGCATACGGGTTTGAAGGGGTCCAGTATATCTTAATGCTATGGTTGGGTTTTACCTTAATGAACGTTAGTAGTCGTGGATGCTTACTAATAGTTCCAATCATAAGTGCATAGAATTTCAAGTCAAGGATGACATGCTAGCAGTGGCCTCTCCCACATAAAACTTGCTATCGCTCTAGTAAAGTAGTCAGTTGCTTAGGGACAATTTCACAACTCCTACCACCACTTTTCCACACTCGCTATACTAACTTTATTGCTTCTTTACTTAAAACAACCCCTAGTTTTTATTTACGTGCTCTTTATATTCTTGCAAACCTATCCCGTTACACCTACAAAGTACTTCTAGTTTCATACTTGTTCTAGGTAAAGCAAACATTAAGCGTTCGTAGAGTTGTATCGGTGGTCGATAGAACTTGAGGGAATATTTGTTCTACCTTTAGCTCCTCATTGGGTTCGACACTCTTACTTATCAAAAGAGGCTACAATTGATCCCCTATACTTGTGGGTTATCAAGACCTTTTTATGGTGTCGTTGCCGGGGAGTTATAGCGTGGGGTGAATATTCTCATGTGTGCTTGTTTGCTTTATCACTAAGTAGTTTTTATTTTGTGCTCTTGTTTTCTATCTTTAGTTATGGATATGGAACACGAAATACCAAAAAAATTAGGTTTACTTGCTACTCATGGAGATGGGGAACCTCCTGAAACCCTCGATGCTCATTATGTGAAAGATATTATGCACTACTTTAATAATCCTGAGAAAACCCCATTCAATTATGTAATGGAAGACACGTTGGATCAACGTGAATACTTTAGGGATTATGGGATCAAATTTATATGTTGCATTGTTATGCTCGGCAACTATGCTTGAGATATGATTATACTTGTTGCTCTAGGATGAAGGCTCCACACCTTCCCTTTTCATGCCATTTTAATAATAATGAAACCTTAGCTTCTTATGCTAAAGGTATATATGATTACTATGATGTGGAACGAATAGAAGAATTTGTTTCTTTTAAGGGTGCTTGTGAAATTAAATCTTTGTTTAAAGAGTTTGAAGATTTTGATGATTCAGTTTATAGACCTGAAAATTTAGCTATCCTTAAGTATTGCTATGAGAATTATAAATACAATTATGATATTGATGAATTTATTGAGAAAGTCTCCGTTGTCCGAGAAGAGACTAATATTTTGCAGGAGTCTATGGAAGAAGAAATTGATGAAACTGTGAGCTCATTGGATGAAAAAGATGATGAGGAGAGCGATGAACAAAAGGAGGAAGAGCGGATTAGCTACCCGTGCCCATCTTCTAATGAGAGTAACTCTTCAAATCATACATTGTTTAATTTCCCTTCGTGCTTACCGAAGGATGATTGCTATGATGATTGTTATGATCCCGTTGATTCTTTTGAAATATCCCTTTTTGATGATGCTTTCTATGCTTGTGGCCAAGATGCCAATATGAATTATGCTTATGGAGATGAACTTGCTATAGTTCCTTATGTTAAACATGAAATTGTTGCTATTGCACCCACGCATGATAGTCCTAGTATCTATTTGAATTCTCCCGACTACACTATATCGGAGAAGTTTGCCCTTATTAAGGATTATATTGATGGGTTGCGTTTCACTACTACACATGATGATTTTGATAGATATAATATGCATGTGCTTGCTGCTCCTACTTGCAATTATTATGAGAGAGGAACTACATCTCCTCCTCTCCATGTTTCCAATATGATAAAATTGCAAGAAATTGTTTATACTATGCATTGGCCTTTACTATGTGTGCATGAATTGTTCTTTTATGACATGCTGATGCATAGGAAGAGAGTTAGACTTCATCATTACATGTTATATGTTGCTTTGTGCTCACTACTAAATCACAAATCATTGTTAATTAAAATTTGCTTTGATATACCTTGGGATCTGGGTGGATTCATTACTTGAGCACCTTATGCCTAGCTTAATGGCTTTAAAGAAAGCGCCGCCAGGGAGACAACCCAGAAGTTTTAGAGAGTCATTTATTTCTGTTGAGTGCTTTTATATTGTTTAAAACCAAAAAATAAATAAAGAGGGGAACCCAAAACTTTTCAAAAAGGAAAATGAAAGTGAGAGAGACAACCATTGTTGAAGTGGGGGAGCTCCTTGAACTTTGTTCATGCTCACGGAAACTTTGTGAATCTTGATTACAGAAACTTTTATACAAAAATAATTTCCCCTTGTACAATTCCATTGTATTATAAAAATAATGTGCCAAGATTTGCCTTTAGGATGTTTACATTGCTTGTTGGTTTGTGCGGTGCAGAACAGAAACTTTGGCTGTAGTGCGCAATTTTACATTTTTTACTGGAACGTCAAACAGTTCTGAAACTTTTTGCACTGTATTTCTATAATTCTTTTTATTTTTGCAAAATTTTAAAGAATTTTTGGAGTACCATAAGAATGGTGAATGTTCAGATTACTATGGACTGTCCTGTTTAAGACAGATTCTGTTTTTGATGCATAGTTTGCTTGTTTTGATGAAACTATCAATTTTTATCGGTGGATTAAGCCAGGAAAAAGTTATATTACAGTAGCTACAATGCAAAAACAAAATATGAATTGGTTTGAAATAGTACTTAGTGTAGTGATTTGCTTTATTATACTAATGGATCTTACCGAACTTTCTGTTAAGTTTTGTGTGATTGAAGTTTTCAAGTTTTGGGAGAGATCACGATGGATGAAGGAATAAGGAGTGGCAAAAGCCTAAGCTTGGGGATGCCTGAGGCACCCCAAGGAAATATTCAAGGACTCCCAAGCAACCAAGCTTGGGGATGCCCCGGAAGGCATCCCCTCTTTCTTCTAACAATCATCGGTAATTTTACTTGGAGCTATATTTTTATTCGTCGCATGATATGCGTAAATCTTGGAGCGGTTTTTGCATTTAGTTTTCACTTTTCTTTTATGCACCATGCTGGTATGAGATAGTCCTTGGTTGATTTATAGAATGCTCATTGCACTTCACTTATATCTTTTGAGTATGGCTTTATAGAATGCTTCATGTGCTTCACTTATATCTTTTGAAGTTTGGATTGCATGTTTCTCTTCACATAGAAAACCGCCATTTGTAGAATGCTCTTTTGCTTCACTTATATTTTTTAGAGCATGGGCATGTCTTTTGTAGAAAGAATTAAACTCTCTTGCTTCACTTATATCTATTTAGAGAGATGACATGAATTGGTCATTCACATGGTTAGTCATAAAATCCTACATAAAACTTGTAGATCACGGAATATGATATGTTTGATTCCTTGCAATAGTTTTGCGATATAAAGATGGTGATATTAGAGTCATGCTAGTGGGTAGTTGTGGATTGTAGAAATACTTGTGTTGAAGTTTGTGATTCCCGTAGCATGCTCGTATGGTGAACCGTTATGTAAGGAAGTTGGAGCATGAGGTATTTATTGATTGTCTTCCTTATGAGTGGTGGTCAGGGATGAGCGATGGTCTTTTCCTAGCAATCTATCCCCCTAGGAGCATGCGCGTAGTACTTTGTTTCGATGACTAATAGATTTTTGCAATAAGTATGTGAGTTCTTTATGACAAATGTTGAGTCCATTGATTATACGCACTCTCACCCTTCCATCATTGATAGCCTCTTCGGTACCGTGCATTGCCCTTTCTCACCTCGAGAGTGGTGCAAACTTCGCCGGTGCATCCAAACCCCGTGATATGATGTGCTCTATCACACATAAGCCTCCTTATATCTTCCTCAAAACAGCCATCATACCTACCTATCATGGCATTTCCATAGCCATTCCGAGATATATTGCCATGCAACTTCCATCATCATCATATACATGACTTGAGCATTCATTGTCATATTGCTTTGCATGATCGTAAGATATCTAGCATGACGTTTTCATGGCTTGTCCGTTTTTTGATGTCATTGCTATGCTAGATCATTGCACATCCCGGTACACCGCCGAAGGCATTCATATAGAGTCATATCTTTTTTCTAGTATCGAGTTGTAATATTGAGTTGTAAGTAAATAAAAGTGTGATGATCATCATTATTAGAGCATTGCCCCATGAAAAAAAGAAAAAAGAAAGAGAGGCCAAAGAAGCCTAAAATAAAAAAGGGGGCCAAAGAAGCCCGCCAAAAAAAGGGGGCAATGTTATTATCCTTGTACCACACTTGTGCTTCAAAGTAGCACCATGTTCTTCATATAGAGAGTCTCTGGAGTTATCACTTTTATATACTAGTGGGAATTTTCATTATAGAACTTTGCTTGTATATTCTGATGATGGGCTTCCTCAAATGCCCGAGATCTTCATGAGCAAGCAAGTTGGATGCACACCCACTTAGTTTCAGTTTGAGCTTTCATACACTTATAGCTCTTAGTGAATCCGTTGCATGACAATCCCTACTCCTCGCATTGACATCAATTGATGGGCATCTCCATAGCCCATTGATTAGCCGCGTCGATGTGAGACTTTCTTCCTTTTTGTCTTCTCCACACAACCTCCACCATCATATTCTATTCCACCTATAGTGCTATGTCCATGGCTCACGCTCATATATTGCGTGAAAGTTGAAAAGGTTTGAGAACGTCAAAAGTATGAAACAATTGCTTGGCTTGTCAACGGGGTTGTGCATGATTTGAATGCTTTGTGTGGTGAAGATGGAGCATAGCCAGACCATATGATTTTGTAGGGATAACTTTCTTTGGCCATGTTATTTTGAAAAGACATGATTGCTTTATTAGTACTTGAAGTATTATTGTCTTAATGTCAAAAGATAGAGTATTGCTTTGAATCACTCGTGTCTTAATATTCATGCCATGATTAGATTACATGATCAAGAATATGCTAGGTACCATTCCACATCAAAAATTATCTTTTTTATCATTTACCTACTCGAGGACGAGCATGAATTAAGCTTGGGGATGCTGATACGTCTCCGTCGTATCTATACTTTTTGATTGTTCCATGCCAATTTTATACAACTTTCATATACTTTTGGCAACTTTTTATACTATTTTTGCGACTAACATATTGATCAAGTGCCCAGTGCCAGTTCCTGTTTGTTGCATGTTTTTTGTTTCACATAAAGTCCATATCAAACGGAGTCCAAACGGGATATAAACTGACGGAGATTTTTTTGGAATATATATGAATTTTGGGAAGTGAAATCAACGCGAGCCGATGCTTGAGGGGCCCACGAGGCAGGGGGCGCGCCCCAGGGTGGCAGGCGCGCCCCTGACCCTCGTGGCCACCCCATAAGGCGGTTGGTGCCCTTCTTTCGCTGCAAGAGAGCTAATACCCAGATAAAAATCGTGTCCAACATTCAGCCCAATCGAAGTTACGGATCTGCGGGAATATAAGAAATGGTGAAAGGGCAGAATCTGGAATGCAGAAACAGAGAGAGACAGAGAGACAGGTCCAATCTCGGAGGGGCTCTCGCCCTTCCGCCGCCACGGAGGCCATGGACCAGAGGGAAAACCCTTCTCCCATCTAGGGAGAAGGCCAAGGAAGAAGAAGAAGGGGGGCTCTCTCCCCCTCTCTCCCGGTGGCACTGAACGCCACTAGGGCCATCATCACCGCAATCTACACCAACACCTCCGTCATCTTCACCAACATATTCATCACCTTCCCCCATCTATCTACAGAGGTCCACTCTCCTGCAACCCGTTGTACCCTCTACTTGAACATGGTGCTTTATGCTTCATATTATTATCCAATGATGTGTTGCCATCCTATGATGTCTAAGTAGATTTTCGTTGTCCTATCGGTAATTGGTGAATTGCTATGATTGGTTTAATTGGCTTGTGGTTATTTTGTTGTCCTTTGGTGCCCATCATTCAAGCGCGTGCGTGGATCACACCATAGGGTTAGTTGTATGTTGATAGGACTATGTATTGGAGGGCAAAAGTGACAGAAGCTTCTACCTAGCATAGAAATTGATGCATACGGGTTTGAAGGGGGACCAATATATCTTAATGCTATGGTTGGGTTTTACCTTAATGAACGTTAGTAGTTGCGGATCCTTGCTAATAGTTCCAACCATAAGTGCATAGATTCCAAGTCAGGGATGACATGCTAGTAGTGGCCTCTCCCACATAAAACTTGCTATCGCTCTAGTAAAGTAGTCAATTGCTTAGGGACAATTTCGCAACTCCTACCACCACTTTTCCGCACTCGCTATACTAACTTTATTGCTTCTTTACTTAAAACAGACCCTAGTTTTTATTTATGTGCTCTTTATATTCTTGCAAACCTATCCCGTTACACCTACAAAGTACTTCTAGTTTCATACTTGTTCTAGGTAAAGCAAATGTTAAGTATGCGTAGAGTTGTATCGGTGGTCGATAGAACTTGAGGGAATATTTGTTCTACATTTAGCTCCTCGTTGGGTTCGACACTCTTACTTATCAAAAGAGGCTACAATTGATCCCCAATACTTGTGGGTTATCAGTGCTTGCGGCCGAACCCAAGATGAAGCGCGACTGTGACCACCTGGAGTCATCCAAGGGCAGGCGCCCATTCCGCGTCTTCCACAACGTGCACAACCACAACACCAATGACTGCCAAGAGCTCAGGGCCATCTGCGACGGGCGCCTGGTCATCGCCCTGAGCGCAACGACCGAGGCTACGGCCGTGGAGGAGGCCGAGGCGGAGGACAATGGGACAACCGCGACCCCTGTCAGGACTGGCGCGATCACCCTCGTGAGGACTGCTGGCAGGGCCACCTCGTGAGGGTCCCTGGAGGGATCAGTGTCGGTGTCAAAACCGGTGGATCTCGGGTAGGGGGTCCCTAACTGTGCGTCTAGGATCCATGGTAACAGGAGACGAGGGACACAATGTTTACCCAGGTTCGGGCCCTCTCTATGGAGGTAAAACCCTACATCCTGCTTGATTGATATTGATGAATATGAGTGTTACAAGAGTGGATCTACCACGAGATCGTAATGACTAAACCCTAGAAGTCTAGCCTATGTGGGTATGATAATGAGTATATGTGGTGTCCTTTCCGGACTACCCCATTCAGTTTATATAGACACCGAGGGGATCTAGGGTTTACATGGAGTCAGTTACATAAGAAGGAATCTTCGGTCGCCAATCTTGCCTTCCACGCCAAGTAGAGTCCAATCCGGACATAGTGCAGTCTTCGGCTGTCATGTCTTCACAGCCCATCAGTCCGGCCCATGGATAACAGGCCGGAAGCCCGAGGACCCCTTAGTCCAGGACTCCCTTAGTAGCCCTTGAACCTGACTTTTAATGACGAGGAGTCCGGCGCGTTGATTGTCTTCGGCATTGTAAGGTGGGTTCCCCTTTTTCTGAACTCCAAGATAGTCCTCGGATGCAATGATAGTATCCTGACATGTTACGCACAGCATACACAACCGCAAAGAGAATATAATATTTGCACAAATCTAATCTGTTGACAGCCTTTTCTCTTCAACTCGACATCACGGCTGTCTGGTTATAATTTCGAACCGTTTTTCTTCTGCCATCCTATGTTTCGAGACGTGGTTGCTATTGGCACGTCTTGTCGAAACAGAGATCGAAACAGTCCTAGGAAACAGGCGAACCCTAAGGAGAGTGAGGAGGCGTTTAATATCTACTGCCTTTATAAGGGGATAAGGGTTCCCTCTTCCTCTCCTCATGCTCTCTCTCTGTCTCCGCCTTTTTGGTCTCAGGCTCCAACGCCCAAGCTCTCATATCCTTTCCACTCAAGCAACCATGTCTGGATCTAGTGGTCAGGGCAAGTGGATGGTCTCCTCCGTCAAGGAGGAGGACATTACTAAGCTCCAGGCAGCCGGATATTTGGCGAAGGAGACCGCCCATCGTCTACCAGCCGAGGGACAAGTTGTCCCCACGCCGGAGCCCACAGAGAGGGTGGTATTCATCCCCCATTTCTTCCTCGGGCTAGGGTTTCCACTCCACCCCTTTGTCCGCGAGATGATGTATTACTACGGGATAGATTTCCATGATATGTCCCCGAAATCCTTCCCCAACATCTCAGCGTTCATCATCGTGTGCGAGGCCTTCCTCCACATCCATCCCCACTTCGGGCTGTGGCTCAAAGTCTTCAACGTGAAGCCGAAGGTGGTGGAGGGACAACACGCGGAGTGCGGAGGGGCCATGGTGAGCAAGCTAGCCAACGTCTCATGGCCCAAAGGCACCTTTATTGAGACAATAAAGGAATGGCAGAAGCAGTGGTTCTATATTACAGAACCTCGTGGCACCACCTGGGCCGCTGTTGCTGAATTCCGCTCCAGCGCTCCCATGCGACTCACCTCCTGGGTCGAGAAGAGTCCCGACTGGTGTGCACCTGACGAGCTGATAGCGCTGTAGACGCGCGTTCAAAGCATGGTGACCAAGGACATCAAGCTTGTCAACGTTATCCAGGTGATGCTAATCCGCCGGATTCCTCCGTGCTAGCGCCGCAGCCGCCCTTTATGGGAGTTCAATTCGAAGAAGGACCATACCCTGAGAAGGCTCTTCGACACTTCTCATGAAGGGGCCTGGAAGTTGCTCTTTAAGGGAAACGAGAAGCCACCGGCCACGGACTCAGACCGTGGTCACAATTGTAACTGCCCCGCCATCGAGGTATGTTACTTTTGACGTATTCCCAACTAAAATGTTTCAAGGATGATGTCTGAGATCATAGTATTGCTCTCTCAGGATTGGGGGGAGAGGGCAAAGCGGATCGAGTATCCGGCTCCGTTGCCCGAAGAACCAGTCATCCCACGCTTGGCGAGGATGCTGATACCGACTCGATATACGGCGCTGGAGAAGAAGTCCAAGAAGAAAGCCAAGGGGGCCAAGAGTGGCCCCCGTTGCAAGGGCACTTCAGACGCGACATCCGAAGATGACGAGGCCCATTCCTCCGTCCCTGAGGACAACGACGAGGAAGAGGAGGAAAACAACCCTCCTCCCGAGGAGAAGAAAAATAAGAGGGTGGCCTCGACACATCTGCAGGCGCAAGCGCCCAAAAAGGGGAAGGGCGCCCCAGCGGTCGACACCGCGTGGGACGTCGATAGTAGTCCGGAACGTCGTGCCCGCACTAGGCCCCAGGCCGCATCGTAAGTGACATGGCTTATTTACGCGCACATCCGGCCCTTCCTTTTTATTATGCTAATATGGTTAATCCACACTATCATAGTCCGGCCCGTGACCTTATCCAGCGATCCTCATCTGGAGGTTCGTTGGCCCTGTCGGAGATGTCGAGCATGTCGCCACCGCCTGCTTACTCCCCCGGGGCCAAGGACGACACCGAAGTGTTATCCCGGAGGACCGCTCCGAAGGGAGGAGCCCAGGACGTTGTCCGGGAGGCACCACAAGGCGGGACCTCCACTGCCGGACACATGGGGGAATTAATCCCCATGAAGACTGGCGAAGAGGGCCGTATCCAGTTCGGCCATCAGCCGAATATGATTTCGGAGACCAATGTGGCTCCAGAATCGGGCAAGCAGCCTCCTTTGAAGGAGGGGGGTGCGTCACTTCTACTGGTGGCTCTTGTCCATCCAGGAGTGCCAGATGACCTGATGGGGGCGCTACGAAGCGCCTCCATCATGGACGAGCACCGTATCCTTATGGGTGCGGTGATCGAGAAGGTTCAATCCACCAAGAGCGGACTGAATGAAGCCTGCAGCAGTGATGACCGACAAGTATAGGGGATCTATCGTAGTCCTTTCGATAAGTAAGAGTGTCGAACCCAACGAGGAGCAGAAGGAAATGATAAGCGGTTTTCAGCAAGGTATTCTCTGCAAGTACTGAAATAAGTGGTAACAGATAGTTTTGTGATAGGATAATTTGTAACGAGCAACAAGTAACAAAAGTAAATAAAGTGCAGCAAGGTGGCCCAATACTTTTTGTAGCAAAGGACAAGCCTAGACAAACTCTTATATAAGGAAAAGCGCTCCCGAGGACACATGGGAATATTGTCAAGCTAGTTTTCATCATGTTTCATATGATTCGCGTTCGGTACTTTCATAATTTGACATGTGGGTGGACCGGTGCTTGAGTGTTGTTCTTACTTGAACAAGCATCCCACTTATGATTAACCTCTATTGCAAGCATCCACAACTACAACAAAAGTATTAAGGTAAACCTAACCATAGCATGAAACATATGGATCCAAATCAGCCCCTTACGAAGCAACGCATAAACTAGGGTTTAAGCTTCTGTCACTATAGCAACCCGTCATCTACTTATCACTTCCCAATGCCTTCCTCTAGGCCCAAATAATGGTGAAGTGTTATGTAGTCGACGTTCACATAACACCACTAGAGGCTAGACAACATACATCTCATCAAAATATCGAACGAATACCAAATTCACATGACTACTAATAGCAAGACTTCTCCCTTGTCCTCGGGAACAAACATAACTACTCACAAAGCATATTCATGTTCAAAATCAGAGGGGTAATAATATGCATAAAGGATCTGAACATATGATCTTCCACCAATTAAACAAACTAGCATCAACTACAAGGAGTAATTAACACTACTAGCAACCTACTAGCACCAATCCCGGACTTGGAGACAAGAATTGGATACAAGAGATGAACTAGGGTTTTGAGATGAGATGGTGCTGATGAAGATGTTGATGGAGATTGCCCTCTCCCGATGAGAGGAGCGTTGGTGATGACGATGGCGATGATTTCCCCCTCCGGAAGGGAAGTTTCCCCGGCAAAACAGCTCTGCCAGAGCTCTAGATTGGATCCGCCAAGGTTCCGCCTCGTGGCGGCGGAGTTTCATCCCGAAAGGTTGCCTTTGATTTTTTTCTCGACGAAAGACTTCATATAGCAGAAGATGGTCATCAGAGAGCCACCAGGGGGCCCATGAGGTAGGAGGCGTGCCCTGGGGGGGCGCCCCCACCCTCGTGGACAAGGTGTGGGCCCCCTGGTCTTCATATTTGGTGAGGATTTTTCATTATTTATTATAAGGTATTCCGTAGAGTTTCAGGACTTTTGGAGTTGTGCAGAATAGGTCACTAATATTTGCTCCTTTTCCAGCCCAGAATTCCAGCTGCCGACATTCTCCCTCCTTATGTAAACCTTGTAAAATAAGAGAGAATAGCCATAAGTATTGTGACATAATGTGAAATAACAACCCATAATGCAATAAATATCAATATAAAAGCATGATGCAAAATGGACGTATCAACTCCCCCAAGCTTAGACCTCGTTTGTCCTCAAGCAAAAGCTGATAACAATAAATATGTCCCCATGTTTAGAGGTAGAGGTGTCGATAAAAATAAAATACGGACATGAAGGCATCATGATTATTCTCATAACAGCAACATATATAGATATTGTCATATGATTACTTATGTTCAAGTGATGATCTATTCACAATGCAAAAGTATGAATCAGAAACCTTATTGAGAACCAACAAACTATAATCTCAGTCATTGAAGCAATTGCAATTTATCATAACATCAGAAAGAGTCTATGTCAGAGCTAAAAAGCAAGTCCACATACTAAAGTATCATCTAGTCCTTCATAATTGCTAACACTCACGCAATACTTGTGGTTACGGAGTTTTAATCGGACACAAAGAAAGATAGGGACTTATAGTTTTGCCCCACAACCTTTTACCTTGAGGGTAATGTCAACAATAATAACTCATGCCCCCCTACATCCAATTAGATATATCTATCAGGATCTTTCCAACATGCTGGGCTTGCCAAAGGATAAAATAAAAAGGGGAGAGGTGAAGATCACCATGACACTTGCATAAGGTAGAATATAATAATAAAAGATAGGCCCTTCGCAGAGGGAGGCAGAGGTTGCCATGCGCTTTTATGGTTGGATGCACAAAATCTTAATGCGAAAGAACGTCACTTTATATTGCCCCTTGTGATATGAACCTTTATTATGCAGTCTATCGCTTTTATTATTTCCACATCACAAGATCGTGTAAATCTTATTTCTCCCACACTAATCATACATATTTAGAGCAATTCTTATTGCTTTGCACCGATGACAACTTACTTGAAGGATCTTACTCAATCCATAGGTAGATATGGTGGACTCTCATGGCAAAACTGGTTTAAGGGTATTTGGAAGCACAAGTAGTATCTCTACTTGGTGCTGAGAATTTGGCTAGCAAGAGGGGGAAAGGCAAGCTCAAGATGTTGGATGATCCATGACAACACACTTTATCTCAGATATAAGAAAACATAACCCATTACGTTGTATTCCTTGTCCAACATCAACTCTTTAGCATGTCATATTTTGATGAGTGCTCCCAATCATAAAAGATGTCAATAATAGTATATTTATATGTGAATCCTCTCTTTCCTTATTACTTCCTATTAATTGCAACGATGACTAAGGCTATGTCTGCCAACTCCCAACAACTTTTAATCGTCACACTCTTTCTATGTGAAGTCATTACTATCAATAAGATCAATATTAACTTTTGTTTCTTCTTATTCTTTTTCTCTTTTCTTTTATTCACCCAAGATCATAGCACGGAAATCAAGCCCTTGACTCAACACTAATCGTTATTATATAGCTCACAGACTCGATTACATAGAGAGATCATAAGGCAAAACACAAAACTATATCATGCCATAAACTTTATTCTACTAGATCAAAATACTACTAATAGAATCGAACTAAGGAAAATGGTAAAGATAAGAGTTGTGATTGTGATACGATACCGGGGCACCTCCCCCAAGCTTGGCGGTTGCTAAGGGGAGTGCCCATACCCATGTGATTACATCTCCTTGGTTGGTGAAGAAGGTGGAGGTGTTGTTGATGATGCGGGCTTGTCATCCATCTTCCAAGGCATAGGTTCACCATCATAGAAGGATGATCGAGTCTCCGGAATCCTCGAATCTGCAGCCAAACTCATTCTTTTGAATCTATATTCATACTCGCAGTTTTGGTTTTGCAGGTCATATATTTGGGCTTGGAGGTGCTCGATCTTCTCATGTAGCTTGAAGATGGCCTCCTCGGTGTTCTTAGCATCTGGCTTGTAGTTGTTAGTGAACTCCATGAGCATCGTGTGGCTAGCGTTGATTCCATGCTCCACCATCCCTGGCACTTGAAAACTTGTTGCTCCATTGCTTCGAGCCTTGTCACCACGCTTCCGGTTCCCTTTGGTCCCTCAGCATCGCGGATGTGCAGCAACCCATCACGCATCTCGATGGTTTGAGGGTGTCGCAGCACCTCCGTGAGGTAAGGGTTGATGACCTTCTCGAAGAACTTGTCCTTGGAAGCACTTGGGGACGTCATGATAATCTAGATCTGTCAGAAAAACAGCTTGAAACAAGAACAAAGAATATTTGCATGATACGGGAGTAAAAACCTTCAGGAGAATATATAGTAAATTTTTATCGACCAAAATACGTATCATGCAAGAAAACAGAGTCCGGAAGGCACACGAGGTGCTCACGAGGTAGGGGCGTGCCCAGGGGGTAGGGCGCACCCTCCACCCTCGTGGGGCCCTCGTGTCCTTCCCAGACTACTACTTAATTTTCTATTTTTCTAAATATTCCAAAACGGAGAAATATTGCCTTAAAAACTGTTTTGGAATCGGTTTACTTACCGTACCACATACCTATTCCTTTTCGGAGTCTGAAACATTCTCGAAAGTGTCCCTTATGTATTCCTCCGGGGTTACAGTTTCAATAATATTGGTTTCAACATTTGTGGGATTACCTGAGATATAATGTTTGATTCTTTGACCGTTTACCACCTTCGGATCTGTGCCTTCGAAGTTGTTGATTTTTATGGCACCGGAATGATAGACCTCCTCGATAACATAGGGGCCTTCCCATTTAGAGAGAAGTTTACCTGCAAAAGATATTTGCGAGAGTTGTATAGCAATACATAATCACCTACATTAAACTCACGCTTTTGTATCATTTTGTCATGCCATCTTTTAACCTTTTCTTTAAACAACTTGGCATTTTCATAAGCTTGGGTTCTCCATTCATCAAGAGAGCTAATATCAAATAACCTCTTTTCAGCGGCAAGTTTGAAATCATAATTGAGCTCTTTAGTAGCCCAATATGCCTTATGTTCTAGTTCGAGAGGTAAGTGACATGCTTTTCCATATACCATTTTATACGGAGACATACCCATAGGATTTTTATATGCAGTTCTATAGGCCCATAATGCATCATCAAGTTTCTTGGACAAATTGTTTCTAGACCTATTGACAGTCTTTTGCAAAATTAATTTGAGTTCTCCATTACTCAATTCTACTTGACCACTAGACTGTGGGTGATACGGAGATGCAATTCTATGATTGACGTCGTATTTAGCAAGCATTTTATGGAAAGCACCATGAATAAAATGTGAACCACCATTAGTCATTAAATATCTAGGGACTCCAAACTCGGAAAAATAACTTCTTTAAGCATTTTAATAGAAGTGTTATGATCAGCACTACTAGTTGGAATAGCTTCTACCCACTTAGTAACGTAATCAATAGCAACTAAAATATGTTTATATCCATTAGAGGCAGAAAAAGGTCCCATATAATCAAAGCCCCAAACATCAAATGGTTCAATAATAAGTGAATAATTCATAGGCATTTCTTGAGGTCTAGTAATATTAACAATTCTTTGACATTCATCACAAGATAGGACAAACTTACGGGCATCCTTGAAGAGAGTAGGCTAATAAAACCGGATTGCAATACCTTATGTGCAGTTCTATCTCCCACGTGGCGTCCTCCATAAGTTTTGGAGTGGCACTTGCATAGGATCTGTTCCTATTCATGCTCAGGTACACAACGTCTAATAACACCATCTACTCCTTCTTTATAAAGATGTGGGTCATCCCAAAAGTAATGTCTCAAATCATAGAAGAACTTCTTCTTTTGTTGGTATGTGAAGCTACATGGTATAAATTTAGCAACTATGTAATTAACATAATCAGCATACCAAGGGGTACTACGAGAAGTACTTATGACATTTAATTGTTCATCAGGAAAGCTATCATCAATAGGTAGTGGGTCATCAGGAACATTCTCTAACCTAGATAAGTTGTCTGCAACAGGGTTCTCAGCTCCTTTTCTATCAACAATATGCAAATCAAATTCTTGTAGCAAGAGAACCCATCTAATAAGTCTAGGTTTAGCATCTTTCTTCTCCATAAGATATTTAATAGCAGCATGATTAGTGTGGATAGTTACTTTAGAATCAACAATATAAGGTCTGAACTTATCACAAGCAAATACAACTGCTAAAAGTTCTTTTTCAGTAGTAGCATAATTCGTTTGAGCATTATCTAGGGTCTTAATAGCATAATGTATAACATTTAATTTCTTATCAACTCTTTGCCCTAAAACAGCACCTACAGCATAATCGCTAGCATCACACATAGTTTCAAAGGGTAAATTCCAATCAGGTGGCTGAACAATAGGTGCAGAGACTAATGCTTTCTTAAGTATTTCAAATGCTTCTACACAATCATCATCAAAGACAAATGGTATATCTTTTTGTAATAAATTAGTTAGAGGCCGAGAATTTTTTTGGTAAGTCCTTAATGAACCTCCTATAAAATCAGGCGTGACCAAGGAAACTTCTTATACCTTTGATGTCCTTGGGACATGGCATCTTTTCAATAGCATCAACCTTGGCTTTATCAACTTCAATACCTCTTTCAGAAACTTTATGCCCCAAGACAATACCTTCATTAACCATAAAGTGGCACTTTTCCAAATTCAAGACAAGATTAGTTTCTTCACATCTCTGCAAAACTCAATCAAGATTGCTCAAGCAATCATCAAAAGAAGATCCATAGACGGAAAAGTCGTCCATGAAAACCACACAAATCTTTTCACAAAAGTCAGAGAATATAGCCATCATGCATCTTTGAAAGGTAGCAGGTGCATTACATAAACCAAAAGGCATATGTCTATAAGAAAAAGTACCAAAAGGGCATGTAAAAGTAGTCTTTGATTGATCTTTAGCCGACACAGGTATTTGAGAGAAACTAGAATAACCATCTAGAAAGCAGTAATGTGTATGTTTGTATAATCTTTCTAGCATTTGATCGATAAAAGTTAAGGGGTAATGATCTTTCTTAGTAGCCTTATTCAATTTGCGGAAATCAATTACCATCCTATAACCTGTAATAATTCTTTGTGGAATCAATTCATCTTTATCATTAGGAACAACAGTAATACCTCCCTTCTTAGGGACACAATGAACAGGACTTACCCACTGACTATCAGCAACGGGATAAATTGTACCTGCCTCCAGAATCTTTAGTATTTCTTTTCTTACCACTTGTCGGTGTCAAAACCGGCGGATCTCGGGTAGGGGGTCCCGAACTGTGCGTCTAGGCCGGATGGTAACAGGAGGCAAGGGACACGAAGTTTTACCCAGGTTCGGGCCTCTTGATGGAGGTAAAACCCTACGTCCTGCTTGATTAATATTGATGATATGGGTAGTACAAGAGTAGATCTACCACAAGATCGGAGAGGCTAAACCCTAGAAGCTAGCCTATGGTATGATTGTTGTTCTGTATGTTGTCCTACGGACTAAAACCCTCCGGTTTATATAGACACCAGATAGGGTTAGGGTTACACAAAGTCGGTTATAATGGTAGGAGATCTACGTATCCGTATCGCCAAGCTTGCCTTCCACGCCAAGGAAAGTCCCTTCTGGACACGGGACGAAGTCTTCAATCTTGTATCTTCATAGTCCAGGAGTCCGGCTGAAGGTATAGTCCGGCCATCCGGACACCCCCTAATCCAGGACTCCCTCAGTAGCCCCTGAACCAGGCTTCAATGACGACGAGTCCGGCGCGCAGATTGTCTTCGGCATTGCAAGGCGGGTTCCTCCTCCAAGTACTTCATAGAAGATTTTGAACACAAAGATAGTGTCCGGCTCTGCAAAATAAGTTTCCACATATTGCCATAGAGAGAATAATATTTACACAAATCTAATCTGCTGACGTATTCCGTAGTGTGACACACCACGGCCAAGCCTTTATCCGAGTCGTTTCATTATCCCACCTCAGCGCGTCATGCGAGGCGGTTTCCTTGGCACGTCTTGTTAAAGAAGAGATCATGTCCCCTTATTCCAGGATTCTCATCAATACGGGCATGGGTAACCCAACCGCGCCATTGATTACGGCGCTTGGAGATAAGCGAGTTTTCCCAGGCTGGTGGGGACACGTAGTTGCATCCACCCATATAAGGGGATAAGCATCCACCTTTTCACCTACGCCTTCTTCCTCCCTTGCTTATCCATTCTCGCGCACTCGAGCTCTAGTGCCCAAGTCTGCACTCCCCACCTCAACCTTCTCCAGCCATGTCCGGAGCGGGAGGCAAGTGGATGGTCTCCTTCGTCATGGAGGGACACATCAAAAAACTAAGGAAGGCCGGATAATTGTCCAATGACATCGCGTACCGGCTTCCTGAAAAGGCGCAGCTCCTCCCCACCCCAAGGCCCCATGAGAGGGTAGTGTTCCTTCCCCACTTCCTCCATGGACTGGGCTTTCCGATCCACCCATTCGTCCGGGGACTCATGTTCTACTACGGCCTGGATTTCCATGATCTAGCCCCGAACTTCATCCTCAATATCTCGATGTTTATCGTCGTTTGCGAGGCTTTCCTCTGCATCCACCCCCATTTCGGCCTATGGCTCAAGACTTTCAATGTCAAGCCGAAGGTGGTGCGCGGCAACCAGGCGGAGTGCGGAGGCGCCATGGTGGGCAAGATGCCCAACATCTTATGGCTCGAGGGCTCCTTTGTGGAGACCCTAAAGGGGTGGTAACTGGGGTGGTTTTACATCACCGAGCCGTGCGACCCTGAGTGGGTCGCAGCACCCGAGTTCCGGTCCGGACCCCCAATGCGGCTCACTTCCTGGAAAGAGACGGGCTTGTCGTGGGGCAACAAAGGAGAGGTGACTGGACTGCAAACATGCATCCAAACCCTGGTGGACAAGCAGCTCAAGCTTGTCAACGTATTCCAGGTTATGCTCATCCGCCTGATCCTCCCGTGTCAACGACGGTCCTTCAATCTATGGGAGTTCAACTCGGCGCAGCACTGAACTCTGAGCAGGCTCTTTGACACGACATATGAAGATGCCTGGAAGGTGCTTTTCAAGGGCGCCGAGGCTCCCGCATCCGCTACCGAGGATCACGGATTCAGCGTGCAGCGTCACGCTAGCGCGGTAAGTTGTTTGTACCTTTTACAGGGTATTAGTTTTCCATAGTTTAACTCAATTGCGGGATCTAAGCCCCCTTATGCCCGAAGGACCAGCCGATGCCCGCTTTGGCGAAGCTGCTGGTTCCGGCACCCTATGTGCTGCCGGAGAAGAAGGCCACGAAGAAGGCACGGGACTCGAAAAAGTGCCCGGCGCCAGGAGGTGTCGGGTTCATCATCCGATGGCTCCAAGGCGCGTTCCTCCCATGAATTCGAGAAGGAGGAAAAGAGACCTCTCCCCTCCAGCGGGAGGAGAGAAGAAAATGAAGGCCGCCCTCACTGGGGAGGCGGAAGGGTCCAAGAAGGGAAAACCCTTCCTCTAGACTACTCCACCGACGCCGACGACGGCGGAGAGGAGTGGCCGCTCAGGGCCAAGCCCTTGGCGAAATCGTAAGTATCCGGATACCAGAGTAATCATAGTATTCCTTTATTGCACAGCTTTCCCTTATGTCGAATATGATTATGCAGCCCACCCAAAGACCGGCTCGACGCATCGTCGAGCGGTTCACTGGACTCGTCGGATGTGAATTCGCTTTCGACGGCTTCCTCCCCCCGCCCTACGGACGATGCCGAAGTGTTGTCTCAATAGGTTCCAAGCCGGGAGGAGGTGGTCCTAGAAGCGCCACAAGGCGACCTCCCGGACTCCAGGAGTAAAGGGGATAAAACCCCCCAGGGCTTTAAGTCCGGCTCAAGGCCGGACACCGCTCCGGAACCTTCAAAGGTTCCAGAGTCCGGCGGGCGACCTCCTTCCAAGAGGAGCAAGCCCACTGTGCCGGTGACCCCCGTCAAACCGGGGGCACCGGACAATCTATTGGAGGTGCTCGAAGGCGCCTCCATCGATGAGGAGCACCGCACTATTATGAGTGCGGTGGTCCAGAAGGTTCAGTCCACCAAGAGCGGACTGACTGAAGCTTGTACTAGCCTTTTAACAGGCTTTGAGGTAAGTAAAGAATGTGTAAATAATATTACCGCATAGACAGTAGCCCCTGATGCTCTGTTTGGGCGTTCGGGAAGAAAAGCCGAATAGAGGATCAAATAAAATTCGCAGGAGTCTAACAAAAAGGAATCAATATGCGTATGCAGGCTTCCCTGCTGGCGTCCGTCGCACTGACTGCGGAAGTGGACACGCTAAAGCAGAACCTCGAGCAGTTCAAGCAAGAGCTCGGGCGTGCCAAGAAGCAGCTCGAGGACAATGAAGGTAAGAAATACCTTGTTTAAATATATATAAAAAGGTGCAATTGCAAAGAATGACAGGATTATCGTGGCTATTGTAGGGGCCACGTCTGAGGTGGCGACCCTTAAGCAAGCACTGGTCGAGGCCGAGAAGAGGGCGGCCACGGAGTGCACCGAGCGGGAGAAGTATGAGGCCCAGGTTGGCAAGGTGCGGCAAGAGCTCCAGGCTCTCATGAAAAAACATGAGAGTTTGGAGCTTGACTCAAAGACGCGAGCGTCCGAGCTCGCGGCGGCGATTGAAAACGCCAAGTCTGCCAAGGCCGAATCCCAGAAGGCCCTCCAGGAGTTGGATGAGGTGAAAAAGATAGCGGCGGGTAAGGCATTCTTTATGCAAAGCAAACACATAAACATGAGTTACTTGTTACTTACCCGAATCCGGAGCTCTCCAGGAGCGTTCGCAGATCTTCCCCAGAGTGTGTCCGATGCCTCCGCATTCTATCGAGCCGAGGAGGGCAGCTCGACGGAGAAGGTGTTCTGGTCTCAGTACGTTGAGGCCGGACACCCCGTGCCCCTGAGCGACCAGCTGAAGCAACTGGTCGAGCTCCACAAGGCGGCTGAACAGTCCATGAAGGGCCTCATAGTTCGGCTGTGGCCTGGAGAGGCTCTACCTGGGAGCTATTTTGGGCTAGTGCGGCGGCTAGTGGGGGCCTGTCCGAGGCTCGAAGTCATCAAGCGCTCCGTCTGCATTGAAGGTGCCCGTAGGGCCCTTGCCCGTGCTAAGGTGCACTGGGGCAAGCTGGATGCTGAGAAGCTTGTGAAGGACGGGCCACTGCCGGGGAAAGAGCATCGCAAGCCCGAGAATTACTATAAGTGTAACATCCCAAATTTTTAATTTGGAATGTTATACATTAGACCATCACTGCATACCATATTTTATTTTGCATTTTGGTTGATCCTAGAAATTCTACGCAACTCAATGACCCACGGAGAGAGTTGGGGATTTTCTTATTTTCATATTTGAGTTTTCTCAAATTTTGAGAATAGGATCATTTGATTTTATTTATTTTATCATCAATTATTTCTATTACAAAAATATGAGAGAGGGAATAAAATGACTTTCCCAAAATAAAGAAATATTTAGGATTTAATAATAAAATCAAATAAGATTTTATTTCGGAGTTTTTGTGTTTTATTTGAATTTAGGAAAAATGTGCGTTTTTCAAAATTGCATTTAGGTCCCAAATAAATGTTCACCTTGTGCGGCTTGATTTTAGAAGCCCGTGAAAATTTATTTTGGATTTTTTGGAGTCCATTTAGTATTTCTTTTTATTTTTCTTCTGCGTAATTAATTAAAAAAACGAACCGACCTACGGGCCGTGTCCGACTAGGACTCCGGCCCGAGGCTGGCTTTATAAGCCGGCCCAGCCCGGGGAACCCTAGCCCGAGCCGCCCCAGCGCCCGCCCGCCGCGCGCCCCGCCGCCGCGCGCCGCGCGCGCCCCCCGCGCCGCCCCGCCGCCGCCGCCCCCCGCACGCTCGCCGAGGTTCGCCGCCGCCTCGAAATCCGTGCCCGTTTTTTTTAAAAACCGATCGGTTTTCGTCGGTTTTTTAGATTCGGTTTTTTTAAATAGATCGGTTTTTCCGGTTTATTTAAATAGCGAGCGTTTCCGTTCGTTCGTTCTAGCGAACGTTCGTCGTTTTTCTTTTTCTCGGATTAAATCCGCGATTTTTCTGATCGCGATTCCTGATCCGATTTTCGTTTTAGTATAACTTTTCGCTCGTTTATCGGAATCAGGCGATTCAAGCGCCTAGAGTTTCGTCTCGAAACCCTCTATCCGTTTAACCAACTTAAACAAGATTTTGCTACTGTAAAATTTGCCCTAGATCCAGATTAGTAGAACGAAGTTGTTTTCTTTCGCCGTTTGACTTTCGTTGCTTCGTTCGATTTGATTCTTTTTGCCAACCGGAGTTCTTAAGTTGAACCTTCTGGTTAGATCTCTTATTTGAGTTTTACCTGTGCATTAGATGAGTACTTATTGTATGCTTGTTTGTTTGTCTGCGATAGAATACCCGGAGTGCGCCGCTTGTTACTTCGAATCGCTAGGTTTCCCGGATCATCAGCAAGGCAAGTAACACTTTGATCATACCTTTTCTACTACCCAGTTTTATTGCATTAGATCAATCCTCACACATTGCATGATTAGGATCTAATTAAATTGTGGGATGGGAAGTAGATGAGGTAGTACCTATTACCTGTTTATTATCAAACCTTTGGGAGTTACTTCTACGTTTGCTTATTATGCCATGCTATGCTAGTAGACGTGGATTGGGTGAGTGATATCCATGACAGATGTGAGTTTGTTAATTAATGGTTTATCTAAGGTGGCAACTTAAACACACATCTGGGTGGATTGAGGCACCTGGGTATTCCAGGACTTGCCTGTTTTCTTTTGGACCGCCACCCAGGCTCAAAGGGATCATGAGACTATTCATACTAGAAACTTCCGTGTGCAGCCACAAGCTATTATGGGCTCTAGCATAGTTGACTAAGTCGTGCGAACTCTTACAGTGGTAGACTAGCAGATGTAGGGGATGTAGGTGGTACGGTCTACCCGATCGTAAGGTGCTAGCGCTTCTGAAAGACTATGTCTCGGTCATCCGTCTTCTCAAACACCATGTAGTGCGAGAAACCAAACGGAGGCGATCGAGTCTTGTGGGGAAAAGTGCGCAAACCTCTGCAGAGTGTAATAAACTAATCATGGTTAGCCGTGTCCCCGGTTATGGACATCTTGAGTATCTAGTACCTGGATTATCATGTGAATCTCAACATGTTACTCTAAATTAATTTTGTTGGGTTATGTTTAATGATGATGCTTAATTGGGATTGAGAATGCTGTCAACCATTCTCAATGTTTAACAACTACCATGATAGTTAAATAAATTTATTCCTTTGAAGTAGGGAAAAATTGGCTTTACGCAAAACTGTAACCATAGAGCTTTCCACCAGCCAAATATGCATATAGTATAGCTGTTTCATTCCATTACTCTCTATGTGTTACCTTGCCAGCATATTCCATGTGCTGACCCGTTTCGGGCTGCAACGTTAATGTTGCAGACTTTTCAGACGACGATTAAGGAGTTTTAGGTCGTGGTTCTATACTCAGTGATGCCGTTGGAGTTGATGGACTCACTTATCTTCCAAGCCTTCCGCTGTTATCGTTATTAGATGGCCTTAAGCCATATTTATTGTAATAAGTTCTCTTTTGAGACACTCGATGTAATAAGTGTGTGATTGCTACTCTGCTATAAATCCTCCGAGTACTGTGTGGTGTCAGCATTACTGATCCAGGGATGACACCGGAGCACAGAGATCAGACTGTTTGAGGTCTGGTTGCTACAGAGATGGTATTAGAGCACATGCTGACTGTAGGACACGGCCACTAAGCTAAAAGACCTAGATCACTATTCACTCTCTTCTCTTCTGACTTCTCATCTTTTCTACTCTTTAGGATGGCGGATGCAAGGAACAAGTTCACGCAACCGGATGAAGATACACCCTTTGGACGTCACTTGAAGGAAGTCACTAGATACCTGAACATAGGAGTACCAAGCTTCACCGGAACCTACAACGCCACTTTACCTGAAGAAGAGCGCTGGATGATTCAAGTTCAAGTTCCAGGAAGGACGTTCATGCCAGTCACTGAGCCCATAGAGTTTTCTTTTGATGCACCAACTTGGAGTCTAGGAAAGAGCATGGCAGCTCACATCGCCATGGGACGCATTGGAGAAGTCTACCGCAAGGATCTCAAGGATACTATCTACCAGATTTGTGGGCGCCGAGATGAACACTGGGAGATGATCAGCACCAGGAAGGATAGATCAATCGCAGCTTTTATCCAGGAGTTAAACCAGCACATTCGACGACAGGAGAACCAGATGTGCGCCGACATGATAGATCTGAAGAAGGCTAAGACTAGAATCAAGGAACTGGAGGAAGAACTCAAGGCTACACGTGAAGATTATGAAGAGGAAATTGAAGTATTGGTGGAGAAGAATGACGACCTGATCAAGAAGATTGGAATATTTATGGGAGGCCCTACGCCAGTAGAGGGAGACGAAGAACCCAAGGAGATTAGCCCGGACGACTACATCATCATCGACGACACCGACTCAGATCCAGATAGTAGCGATGATGACTATGTTGATGAAGCTGGAGCAGATATCATGGAGTCTGCAACCGAAGAATATTTCTAGTAGACCACCTCATCAGTAGTAGTAGTCCACCATGTAAATATAGTAGTCCGAGCACTTTTGCGATAGATAGATCGATTGTATGCCCTTGTTTGATTGAATGAAGTGAATTGTTTGCTTTTGCCTCATGTGCATATGGGTAGTGTTTTCTCTTTAGACCCCCTCTATTCTTACATCTCATCTTTTCTAAACCCTCAGATGCCTCCGAGACGTGACCCCGGATTTGCCTTTCCACCGGAGCTCACCCAGTTGATCCAGCAGCAGAACACATTGATGCAGTTGCTAGTCCAGAATCAGAATCAGGGGAACAACAACAACAACCCACCACCACCACCACCACCTGTTGACCACTTAGCCCGTTTTCTTAGGCTGAATCCGCCGGTGTTTTCCAGTAGCACCGAGCCGATAGTAGCAGATGATTGGCTCCGCAAGACAGCTAGGGAGTTGACCACAGCAGGATGCACAGATGCGGAGAAGGTGAAGTTTGCCGCACATCAGCTTAGAAGGACCCGCAGCATCATGGTGGGAGAATTTCACAGCCACTTTCCCAGTCGACACTGTCACATGGGACCAGTTTCAGCAGGCTTTTCGTACTGCACATGTTTCAGCAGGAGCTATGGCCATGAAGAAGCGTGAGTTTCGCAACTTGCGCCAAGGAGGACGGACAGTTGGCCAGTATGTGGAGGACTTTAGTAAGTTAGCACGTTATGCCCCAGATGACGTCGCTACGGATGCAGCTAAGCAGGAGAAGTTTCTGGAAGGACTGAATGATGAGTTGAGCATGCAGTTGATGGTAGCAACCTTCAACAACTACCAGGAGTTGGTAGATCGTGCTCTTATGATTGAAGGGAAGCAGCAGCAAATTGAGAATCGCAAGAGGAAGTATGGACAAGGGAAGTACAATTCAGGAGCTCAGCAGAAGCCACGTTTTACCCCTAGACCGGGAGGACATTTTCAGCATACCCATGGAGGAGGTAGCTCGCACAATCACAATGGCACCAAGAATGGTAATGGCAATGGAGGAAGCAACGGCCAGAATCGCACCAACCCATCAACCCCAGCCAAGAAGGACCTGAGCCAAGTCACTTGCTTTAAGTGTCAGAAGACCGGACATTATGCCAATGAATGTCCTGAAGGCCAAAATGGCAATGGAAGTTCTGGGAAGAAGCCGAACCCTTTCAACAGGGGACAGGTGAACCACGTTAGCGTGGAGGAGGTTGAAGCTCAGCCCGATGCAGTAATAGGTAAGTTTTTGGTTAAGTCATTTACTGCACTCGTTCTTTTTGATACTGGTGCATCGCATTCATACATCTCAAGGGGATTTGTGGATAAGTATAACCTATCAACCCAAGCCCTTAGGTCACCCATGTTAGTAACCTCGCCTGGAGCAGAGTATGTGGCTAGTCTATGGTGTGATCGGTTACCATTAAGGATTGGTAACTATGTTTTTCCCTCAGACCTAATAGTATTGGAATCTCAAGGATTGGATGTGATATTAGGCATGGATTGGTTATCAAAGTATGAAGGGAATATTGAATGTGCTAGTAAGTCAATTTTGCTTACCACCCCAGAAGGGAGAAGGATCAAGTATGTATCCCGGCATGTGCCAAAGAGGACTCAAGTAAATTGCCTAACAGGAGTTGTGCAGGAGGAAGTACCAGTGGTAAGGGATTTCCCTGAAGTATTTCCAGAGGAGTTGCCAGGCATGCCACCGGATAGAGATATTGAGTTTTTGATTGAGCTATTGCCAGGCACAGGGCCAATATCAAAGAGACCATATAGGATGCCAGCAAAGGATTTGGTGGAAATTAAGAAGCAGATTAAGGAGTTACTGGATAAGGGATATATTCGCCCAAGTTCTTCGCCTTGGGGATCGCCAGTACTTCTAGTGGAGAAGAAGGATGGATCGTTAAGGATGGTTGTTGATTATCGAGGATTGAATGAAGTAACGATCAAGAACAAGTACCCACTACCAATGATCAATGATCTGTTTGATCGATTGCAAGGAGCTAAGGTATTTTCCAAGATCGATCTGCGATCAGGATACCACCAGTTGAAGATTCGAGAACAGGATATTCCGAAGACAGCTTTTACCACCAGGTATGGGCTGTACGAGTATACCGTTATGTCATTTGGTCTGACTAACGCACCTGCCTATTTTATGAACATGATGAACAAAGTGTTTATGGAGTTCTTGGATAAGTTCGTCGTAGTGTTCATTGATGATATCCTGGTTTATTCGAAGAATGAAGAGGAACATAAGGAGCATTTGCGTTTGGTACTTGGAAAGCTCAGAGAACATCAATTATATGCCAAGTTCAGCAAATGTGAGTTTTGGTTGAAGGAAGTAGGATTCCTCGGACACGTTATATCTGGAGAAGGTATAGCAGTTGATCCCACTAAAGTTGATACCGTGACCAAGTGGGAAGCCCCAACAACAGTTGGAGAGATCCGGAGTTTTCTTGGACTCGCAGGATACTACCGGAGATTTATTGAGAATTTCTCAAAGATTGCGAAGCCTATGACTGAGTTGTTGAAGAAAGATACCAAGTTCATATGTACGGAGTAATGTGAGGCTAGTTTCCAGGAGTTGAAGAAACGCTAGGTTACCTCACCAGTGTTGATTTTGCCAGACCAGACCAAAGATTATGAGGTGTATTGCGACGCTTCACGTCGAGGACTTGGAGCAGTGCTTATGCAGGAAGGGAGAGTTGTTTCATATGCCTCAAGACAACTGAAACCTCATGAGTTGAATTATGCCACGCATGATTTGGAGTTAGCAGCCGTAGTGCATGCATTGAAAACATGGAGACATTTCCTCATTGGAAATCATTGTGAGGTGTACATGGATCATAAGAGTTTGAAGTACACTTTCACACAGAAGGAGTTGAACCTCAGACAAAGGAGATGGTTGGAGCTCATCAAGGATTATGATATGAAATTGCATTATCACCCCGGAAAGGCTAATGTAGTAGCTGACGCATTAAGCCGTAAGAGCCATGTCAATACGTTAATGACGGGAGAAATACCCAAGGAGTTAGCAGAAAATCTTCGTGAACTATGTTTGGAAATAGTTCCGAGAGGCTATGTAGCAGCATTGGAGATTCAGTCAACTTTGATGGATAGAATCAGAGAAGCTCAGAAAGACTGACAAAGAGATTGCCGCTATAAAGGAGAAACTGAGCAAAGGAAAAGCTAAAGGATTTCGTGAGGATGAGCACGACACCCTATGGTTTGAAGACCGTGTTTACGTGCCCAATGACCCGGAGATCAGGAAGTTGATATTGCAAGAGGCACACGACTCACCATATTCAATTCACCCAGGAAATACCAAGATGTATTTGGATTTGAAGGATATTTTCTGGTGGACCGGAATGAAGAAGGATATTGCGGAGTATGTAGCAGTTTGTGATGTATGTCAGAGAGTAAAGGCAGAGCATCAGAAGCCAGCAGGATTGTTACAACCATTGCCGATACCCGAATGGAAGTGGGATAAGCTAGGCATGGATTTTATCACGGGATTGCCCAGGACTCGTTCAGGCTATGACTCGATTTGGGTTGTAGTCGATCGATTGACGAAAGTAGCTCATTTCATCCAGTAAAGACCACTTACACCAGTGCTAAGTTGGCAAAGATATACATGACCAGGATCGTATGTCTGCATGGAGTTCCAAGGAGTATCGTATCAGATAGAGGAACCCAGTTTACCTCAAAGTTCTGGAAGCAGTTGCACGAAACTTTGGGTACCAGGCTAGAATTCAGTACAGCTTTTCATCCACAGACAGATGGACAGACCGAGAGAGTCAATCAGATTTTGGAGGATATGCTGAGAGCTTGTGCGCTAGATTATGGATCTAGTTGGGACGATAATTTGCCATATGCAGAGTTCTCTTACAACAACAGTTACCAAACCAGTTTAAAGATGGCCCCTTTCGAAGCTTGTACGGAAGGAGGTGCAGGACACCGTTGTCATGGGACGAAGTTGGAGACCGCCAGTTGTTTGGACCTGACTTGATTAAAGAGTCTGAACAGAAGGTGAAGTTGATTCGCGATAGGCTCAAGGTAGCCCAGTCCAGACAGAAAAGTTATGCAGATTCTAAACGCAAGGAGACAGTTTACGAAGTCGGAGATAGAGCTTATCTTCGAGTATCTCCACTTCGGGGAACAAAGCGTTTTGGAGTTAAAGGGAAGTTAGCACCACGATTTGTAGGACCATATCGAGTTTTGGAGCGTATGGGAGAAGTGGCCTACAAGTTGGAATTGCCCGAAGGATTGTCAGGAGTTCATGATGTGTTCCACGTTTCTCAGTTAAAGAAATGTCACGCGGAGATGGCTGACATACCGTTGAGAGACACAGTGCCTTTGGAAACTATTCAGTTGGATAACGATTTGACCTACGAGGAGAAACCAATTAAGATTCTCGAGTTTGCCAGCCGAGTTACTCGCAGCAAGGTTATCAAGTTTTGCAAAGTTCAGTGGAGCCACCACACGGAGGATGAAGCCACCTGGGAGCGAGAGGAAGATTTGCTCAAGGACCACCCTCACCTATTTTCTAGCCAACCCGAATCTCGAGGGCGAGATTCATCTTAAGGGGGGTAGGTTTGTAACATCCCAAATTTTCAATTTGGAATGTTATACATTAGATCATCATGCATATCATATTTTATTTTGCATTTTGGTTGATCCTAGAAATTCTACGCAACTCAATGACCCACGGAGAGAGTTGGGGATTTCGTTATTTTCATATTTGAGTTTTCTCAAATTTTGAGAATAGGATCATTTGATTTTATTTATTTTATCATCAATTATTTCTATTACAAAAATATGAGAGAAGGAATAAAATGACTTTCCCAAAATAAAGAAATATTGAGGATTTAATAATAAAATCAAATAAGATTTTATTTCGGAGTTTTTCGGTGTTTTATTTGAATTTAGGAAAAATGTGCGTTTTTCAAAATTGCATTTAGGTCCCAAATAAATGTTCACCTTGTGCGGCTTGATTTTAGAAGCCCGTGAAAATTTATTTCGGAATTTTTGGAGTCCGTTTAGTATTTCTTTTTATTTTTCTTCTGCGCGTAATATTAAAAAAAAAACCGACCTACGGGCCGTGTCCGGCTAGGACTCCGGCCAGAGGTGGCTTTATAAGCCGGCCCAGCCCCGGTGGAACCCTAGCCCCGAGCCGCCCCAGCTGCCCGACCCCGCCGCCGCCTGCCCCGCCGCCGCCGCCGGCACGCCGCTCGCCGCCCGCCGCCGCCGCCTGCCGTCGCCGCCCACGCGCCGCCCCGCCCGCACGCTCGCCGAGGTTCGCCGCCGCCTAGAAATCCGTGCCCTATTTTTTTAGAAAACCGATCGGTTTTCCGTCGGTTTTTCGTCGGTTTTTTTTAGATTCGGTTTTTTTAAATAGATCAGTTTTTCCGGTTTATTTAAATAGCGAGCGTTCGTCCGTTCGTTCGTTCTAGCGAACGTTCGTCATTTTTCTTTTTCTCGGATTAAATCTGTGATTTTTCTGATCGCGATTCCTGATCCCATTTTCGTTTTAGTGTAACTTTTCGCTCGTTTATCGGAATCAGGCGATTCAAGCGCCTGGAGTGTCGAAACCCTCTATCCGTTTAACCAACTTAAACAATATTTTGCTACTGTAAAATTTGCCCTAGATTCAGATTAGTAGAATGAAATTGTTTTCTTTCGCCGTTTGACTTTCGTTGCTTCATTCGATTTGATTCTTTTTGCCAACCGGAGTTCTTGAGTTGAACCTTCTGGTTAGATCTCTTATTTGAGTTTTACCTGTGCATTAGTTGAGTACTTATTGGATGTTTGTTTGTTTGTCTGCGATAGAATACCCGAAGTGCGCCGCTTGTTACTTCGAATCGCTAGGTTTCCTGGATCATCAGCAAGGCAAGTAACACTTTGATCATACCTTTTCTACTACCCAGTTTTATTGCATTAGATCAATCCTCACACATTGCATGGTTAGGATCTAATTAAATTGTGGGATGGGAAGTAGATGAGGTAGTACCTATTACCTGTTTATTATCAAACCTTTGGGAGTTACTTCTACGTTTGCTTATTATGCCATGCTATGCTAGTAGACGTGGATTGGGTGAGTGATATCCATGACAGATGTGAGTTTGTTAATTAATGGTTTATCTAAGGTGGCAACTTAAACACACATCTGGGTGGATTGAGGCACCTGGGTATTCCAGGACTTGCCTGTTTTCTTTTGGACCGCCACCCAGGCTCAAAGGGATCATGAGACTATTCATACTAGAAACTTCCGTGTGCAGCCACAAGCTATTATGGGCTCTAGCATAGTTGACTAAGTCGTGCGAACTCTTACAGTGGTAGACTAGCAGATGTAGGGGATGTAGGTGGTACGGTCTACCCGATCGTAAGGTGCTAGCGCTTCTGAAAGACTATGTCTCGGTCATCCGTCTTCTCAAACACCATGTAGTGCGAGAAACCAAACGGAGGCGATCGAGTCTTGTGGGGAAAAGTGCGCAAACCTCTGCAGAGTGTAATAAACTAATCATGGTTAGCCGTGTCCCCGGTTATGGACATCTTGAGTATCTAGTACCTGGATTATCATGTGAATCTCAACATGTTACTCTAAATTAATTTTGTTTGGTTATGTTTAATGATGATGCTTAATTGGGATTGAGAATGCTGTCAACCATTCTCAATGTTTAACAACTACCATGATAGTTAAATAAATTTTATTACTTTGAAGTAGGGAAAACTTGGCTTTACGCAAAACTGTAACCATAGAGCTTTCCACCAGCCAAATATTCATATAGTATAGTTGTTTCATTCCATTACTCTCTATGTGTTACATTGCCAGCATATTCCATGTGCTGACCCGTTTCGGGCTGCAACGTTAATGTTGCAGACTTTTCAGACGATGATTAAGGAGTATTAGGTCGTGGTTCTATACTCAGTGATGCCGTTGGAGTTGATGGACTCACTTCCGCTGTTATAGTTATTAGATGGCCTTAAGCCATATTTATTGTAATAAGTTCTCTTTTGAGACACTCGATGTAATAAGTGTGTGATTGCTACTCTGCTATAAATCCTCCGAGTACTGTGTGGTGTCAGCATTACTGATCCAGGGATGACACCGGAGCACAGAGATCGGACTGTTTGAGGTCTGGTCGCTATAATAAGGATGTTCTGAAGGGTGCCTGCCTTGTGGCGGATGAATGTTCCAAGGATGTATTTTTGAGTAAAACTCGCTCATTTTGTCCTGTGCGCTGAAAACTTGTTCGTGTGTGCTAAGCAATGCTGTTGGAATTTAAAATATTACCTTATGTGCGGTTGTTTATCAATTCTGAGAGATGGCGAGTCGTCGGCTTCTGCCCCCGTGCCGCTAGTGCTGGGGTGTTCGGGGATAAACCTGAGTGCTCTTTTCCCCATGTTTGGGTCCTTCGAGGGAGGCGCTCAGCCCAACGAATGAGGCAATTGGACTATAATGCGTGAACACTCTCACTTAGCCATAGAATTCTATAATTTTAAATTTCGGCAAAGCCCCTGGTATTCGGAAGACCGAGTTCGGGGCGCTATCCACGCCTTGGCCGGACAGAGCCGACTCCTCGCTCTAAGCGGCATAAGTCTTTAGGGACTCAAAAAAACCTCTCGAACAGCGACCAGCTCTCGCTTCATCATGACAGTCAGTTTTAGCTTTCTCCACTGAGGTGCTCAACCCAGCTCAACTGGGGCACAATCGCAGTGGCTCTCCTAGTGCTACCTTAGCCAATATAGCGGAACATAAGGCACCAAAACATAGGAGCCGGGCAAACCCAACTATTGACCCAAGACATGATTCGGAGCCGATGCATATAATGTTATAAGTTCGGGGTGCCGCACTTGTTAAAGTGTTCGGACTTCTCACACCATATTGGGGGGTACTAAAGCCCCTGGCGTATTTTGACAGTGCCGAAGTGTACGGGTGCAACATGTCGTTAAGGAACATGTATTTCTTTTTGAAAAAGAGTAGTGTGAAGATAGACAAAAGCTATGCATTGTTTATTAAAAAGGGGTGCGATCAAAGCAGAATGATACAAATAATGCGATAAGCAAAAAGGTTGGACTATTTAACATGTCCGATCTAGGGGCAGGCTGCGGAATGGTATGCGAAACAAGTATACTGCTCGTGATAGAGACCACCTGGGAGTTCCGTAATGCGGCATGGCTTGTCTGCTTCCCTGGTTCTTGCATCGTTTGTGCGGCAATTGAACTGCCGAGCAGGCCTTCTGAAAAATGGAGTCTTGAAAGTAAGACAAAATTAAAAAATTGGCAGCCCCTGGTGCGGTTTAAGCCGTGTTTCGGGCGTGCCGTGATGGTGCCCCTCCCCCTGTGCCCATGGTATTTCTAAAATGTAGTTATGTACGCGAAGCACTGGTGTCGCATTTTTGTGAGGGCTGGGGCCGCATTGCTACACCTGCTTGGAACGTGCCAGGCGGTCTTGTTGTAGGTTACTCCAGGCGCGCTTGATGGTGTCCCGACGTTTAATGGCCTGGCTGGAGAACTGCCTGGAGAGGCTGCTTTGAACTTCCGCTGCAAGGGTCGCTGTGTGCTCCTCCGTTCAGAGGGAGCGTTCGGTGTTTCCGTTGACCATAATTACTCCTTGAGGGCCTAGCATCTTGAGCTTAAGGTATTCGTAGTGAGGTACTGCGTTGAACTTGGCGAATGCGGTTCGCCCGAGCAGTGCGTGATAGCCACTGCGGAATGGGACTATGTCGAAGATTAACTCCTCGCTTCCGAAATTATCCGGAGATCCGAAGACCACTTCAAGTGTGATTGAGCCTGTATAGTTGGCCTCTACATCTGGTATTACGCCTTTAAAGGTCGTTTTGGTGGGCTTAATCCTCGAGGGATCTATGCCCATTTTATGCACTGTATCCTGGTAAAGCAGGTTCAAGCTGCTGCGCCATCCATAAGGACTCTAGTGAGATGAAATTCGTCAATAATTGGGTCTAGAACCAATGCGGCGAATCCGCCATGACGAGTGCTAGTGGGATGGTCCCTTCGATCAAAGGTGATCGGGCAGGAGGACCATGGGTTGAACTTTAGGGCCACTGGCTCTACCGCGTATACGTCCCTTAACGCGCGCTTCCGCTCCCTCTTGGGGATGTGGGTTGCGTATATCATGTTCACCGTCCGCATGTGTGGGGGAAAACCCTTCTGTCCACTGTTGTTCGGCGGCCGGGGCTCTTCGTCGTCATCGCTATGCAGCCCCTTGTCTTTATTTTCGGCATCTAACTTGTCTGCCTGCTTGAACACCCAACAATCCCTGTTGGTGTGATTGGCCGGCTTTTCGGGGGTGCCATGTATCTGGCAGAAGTGGTCGAGTATTCGGTCCAAACTGGACGGGCCCCTACGATTTCTTTTGAATGGCTTTTTCCGCTGACCGGATTTATAGCCTCTGAATCCGGCATTAACTGTCGTATCCTCAGCATTGTTGCCGTTAAAGCGGCGCCTCTACTTGTTGCGACGCGGCCTACCACTACTATCCCTAGTATCCGAATTACCAGGGTTCTTGGTCATATTATTGCTACGAGCAAGCCAGCTGTCTTCTCCCGCGCAAAAGCGGGTCATGAGTGTCGTGAGTGCTGCCATAGATTTCGGCTTTTCCTGTCCAAGGTGCCGGGCAAGCCACTCATCACGGATATTGTGCTTGAAGGCTGCTAGGGCCTCTGCGTTCGGACAGTCGACAGTTTGGTTTTTCTTTGTTAGGAACCGTGTCCAGAATTGCCTGGCCGATTCTTCTGGCTGCTGAATTACGTGGCTTAGGTCATCGACGTTTGGTGGTCGCACATAAGTGCCCTAGAAATTATCGAGGAATGCGGCTTTTAGGTCCTCCCAACAACGGATTTATCCTGTTGGCAAGCTATTAAGCCAATGCTGAGCCGGTCCTTTAAGCTTGAGTGGGAGGTATTTGATGGCGTGGAAATCATCGCCGCGGGCCATGTGGATATGAAGGAGATAATCCTCGATCCATACCGCAGGATCGGTTGTGCCATCATATGATTCGATGTTTACGGGTTTGAAACTATCGGGGATTTGATGATCCATTACTTCGTCTATGAAGCATAGTGGGTGTGCGGCACCTCTATAATGGGCTATATCACGACGTAGCTCCAATGAGCTTTATCTACTGTGTTCGGCCCTACCGAATTTGTGTCCGGCGTGAAGGTTACCGTCTCGAGTCGTGGGGCGCCCACGCGATCCGTAGATCGATCTTGTTTGCCTTGCCTTGTACTCCAACATATATCGCAGGTTAGGCGCATTTTCCCGTGCCTTGGTATGAGGTGCGGCTTGAATGGAGGGCCGAGAGGCCTCTCTGTCGCGGCCACGAGGTGGCCGGTCGGACGTATCAATTGCTTCCTCCTCTAATCGGGGTAGAATCTGCGACTTTGGGTAGCTCTTGGAGGCATGTTCGAGTTTATGCTCTTTGGCTGCAAGGACTTCAGTCCATCTGTCGACTAGCAAACCTTGATCAGCTCTAAGTTGTTGCTGTTTTTCTTGAGGCTTCTTGCCGTGGCCATAAGCCTGCGTTGAAAATGCTTTTGTTCGACGGGATCCTCTGGCACGATGAATTCGTTGTCGTCGAGGCTTGCCTCGTCTTCGGAGGGAGGTATACAGTTATTGTCCTCGACCTCTCTATCTGCCGCTCTCTCATGAGGGCTGGCTTCTCCATCCTCCTGTGCTGAATCTTGCTGGAGGGGGTTTTCTTCGGCACTCTCCGGAGTATTATTATCTCCCGTGTTGGAATCACCGTATTTGTTTTGGCGGGATTTTGAGCGGCGCCGCTGACGCCGGTGCTTAGGCTGTTTCTTGGAGGGGTCATCCTCTGCTGTTCCATCGCCATCTCCTTCTTTTGGGGTGTCCACCATGTATATGTCATATGACGAGGTGGCTCTCCGGGGCCAAATAGGCGCTGGTTCTTCATCGTCTCCTGCATCGGTGTCCATACCGTCGATGTCTTCGGAGTCGAAGTCGAGCATGTCGGTTAAGTCGTCGACAATGGCTACGAAGTGGGTGGTGGGTGGGTTTTGAATTTCTTCATCGTCCGTATCCCAACCTTGCTGACCATAGTCCGGCCAGGGCTCTCTTGATAAAGAGAGAGACTTTAGTGTCTTCAGAATATCGCCGAAGGGCGAGTGCTGAAAGATGTCCGCAGCAGTGAACTCCATGATCGGCGCCCAATCGGATTCGATCGGCAGGGGCGCGGAGGGTTCGAAGCCCGGAGAGGAGTCCGGCTCCTTGGAGTCACGAGTCTCGCGGAGTGCGGAGCTGGTGCTCGGCTCGATCGCCGGTGGGATCGCAGCCCCCGAGGCGGCGTCCAACCACCCATCCTCGATTGGCGCAGTTGGCTTCGAATTAAGGGTCGAAGCCGATGCAGGTGCGGCCTCCAGGGCACTATTCGGCGGCAGAGCTATATCATGCTCGTCGTGACAGTGCGGCGCGCTCGGCAGTGGCTCGAATCCGTCGAAGATCAAGTCCCCGCGGATGTTAGTCATGTAGTTTAAACTTCCAAATCTGACCTGACGGCCAGGGGCATAGCTTTCGATCTGCTCCAGATGGCCAAGTGAATTGGCCCGCAGTGCGAAGCCGCCGAAGACGAAGATCTGTCCGGGGAGGATGGTCTCACCCTGGACTTCATCGCTATTGATTATCGTAGGAGCCATCAAGCCTAAAGGCGACGACACACAGGAACTCTCAATGAAAGCACCAATGTCGGTGTCAAAACCGGCGGATCTCGGGTAGGGGGTCCCGAACTGTGCGTCTAGGCCGGATGGTAACAGGAGGCAAGGGACACGAAGTTTTACCCAGGTTCGGGCCCTCTCGATGGAGGTAAAACCCTACGTCCTGCTTGATTAATATTGATGATATGGGTAGTACAAGAGTAGATCTGCCACGAGATCGGAGAGGCTAAACCCTAGAAGCCAGCCTATGGTATGATTGTTGTTCTGTATGTTGTCCTACGGACTAAAACCCTCCGGTTTATATAGACACCGGATAGGGTTAGGATTACACAAAGACGGTTACAATGGTAGGAGATCTATGTATCCGTATCGCCAAGCTTGCCTTCCACGCCAAGGAAAGTCCCTTCCGGACACGGGACGAAGTCTTCAATCTTATATCTTCATAGTCCAGGAGTCCGGCTGAAGGTATAGTCCGGCCATCCGGACACCCCCTAATCCAGGACTCCCTCACCACTTCTTTCATTTTAGGATTCAGACGTCATTGAGGATCACGAACTGGTTTGGCATCTGCTTCCAAATTTATTTTATGTTGACATAGAGTGGGACTAATGCCCTTAAGATCATCAAGAGTATATCCAATAGCAGCAGGGTGCTTCTTCAGAGTTTTCGATAATCTTTCTTCTTCATGCTTTGAAAGGTTAGCACTAATAATAGCAGGATATATCTTCTTTTCATCAAGATAAGCATATTTAAGATTATCAGGCAATGGTTTAAGCTCAAACACGGGATCACCCTTAGGTGGAGGGGGATCCCCTAGGATTTCAATAGGCAAATTGTGTTTTAGAATAGGTTCCTGTTTAAAGAATAGTTCATCTATTTCCCTTCTTTCATTCATAAACATATCATTCTCATGGTCTAGCAAATATTGTTCTAAAGGATCACTAGGAGGTATGACAATAGAAGCAAGACCAATAATTTCATCCTTACTAGGCAATTCTTCTTCACGGTGTTGTTTACTAAATTTAGAGAAATTAAATTCATGAGTCATATCATCCAAGCCAATAGTAACAGTATTCTTTTCGCAATCTATCTTAGCATTAACAGTGTTCAAGAAGGGTCTACCAAATAAATGGGACAAAAGCTATCTTGTGGGGAACTAAGAACAAGAAAATTAGCAGGATATTTAGTTTTCCCGCACAAGACTTCAACATCTCTAACAATTCCCACTGCTGAAATAGTATCTCTATTAGCAAGTTTAATTGTGACATCAATATCTTCTAACTCAGTAGGTGCAATTTCATGCTTGATTTCTTTATACAAGTCATAAGGTATAACACTAGCACTAGCACCCATATCACATAAGACACGATAACAATGTTCTCCTATTTTAACAGAAATAACAGGAACGCCTACCACAGGTCTATTTTTATCTTTAGCACAAGGTTTAGCAATTCTAGCAGTTTCACCGCAGAACTGAATAACATGCCCATCAATATTATCAGACAAGAGATCTTTAACAATAGCAATATTAGGTTCTACTTTAACTTGCTCAGGAGGTGTATATGTTTTAATATTGCTTTTACGAACCATAGTTGAAGCTTTAGCATGATCCATTATCCTAACAGGGAAAGGTGGTTTTCTCAACATAACAAGTAGGAACAATAGGATCATTATAAGTGACAGTCTTTTCTTCAACTTTAATTGGTGTAGCTACTTTTACTTCTATGGGAGGATGATATTTAAACCACTTCTCCTTAGGGAGATCAACATAAGTAGCAAAAGATTCACGGAAAGAAGCTACTATCTCAGAATCAAGTCCATATTTAGTGCTAAACTTACGGAAAGTATTGGTATCCATAAAAGATTTAACACAATCAAACTTAGGTGTCATACCTGACTCCTTAACTTTGTCGAGATCCCAATCTTCAGAGTTGCATTTAATTCTATCCAATAAATCCCATCTAAATCCAATAGTCTTCATCATAAAAGAGCCAGCACAAGAAGTATCAAGCATGGTGCGATTATTTTCAGAAAGCCGAGCATAAATTTTTTGAAGAATTGTTTCTCTTGGGAGCTCATTATTGGGGCATGAATATAATATTGATTTAAGCCTCCCCCAAGCTTGAGCTATGCTTTCTCCTTCGCGAGGCCAAAAATTATATATATAAGTGGTCACGATGAACAAGATGCATAGGGTAATACTTTTGATGAAATTCCAATTTCAATCTTCTATAGTTCCATGATCTCGTATCATCACATAGCCTATACCATGTCAATGCATCTCCCTTAAAAGATAAAGGGAAGACTTTTTTCTTAGCAACATCATCGGGTATACCGGCAAGCTTAAATAATCCACAAACTTCATCCACATATATTAGGTGTTCATCAGGATGCTTTGTTCCATATCCTGTAAAAGGATTAGCTAGCAGTTTTTCTATCATACCCGAAGGATACTCATAAGGAATTTCATTTTCAATTGGCTCAGTAGGTTGAGGAGAAACTCTTTGCTCTACTGGTCGGGGTGAAGATACCCCGAACAAGCCCCTCAGAGGATTACTTTCCATAGTAACAAGTGATAGTAAATTTCAGCACACTATATAAAGTTTTCCTTACCAAATTCCACCTACCAAAGGCGCTTCACTCCCCGGCAATGGCGCCAAAAAAGAGTCTTGATGACCCACAAGTATAGGGGATCTATCGTAGTCCTTTCGATAAGTAAGAGTGTCGAACCCATCGAGGAGCAGAAGGAAATGATAAGCGGTTTTCAGCAAGGTATTCTCTGCAAGTACTGAAATAAGTAGTAACAGATAGTTTTGTGATAAGATAATTTGTAACGAGCAACAAGTAACAAAAGTATATAAAGTGCAGAAAGGTGGCCCAATCCTTTTTGTCGCAAAGGACAAGCCTGGACAAACTCTTATATAAGGAAAAGCGTTCCCGAGGACACATGGGAATATCGTCAAGCTAGTTTTCATCACGTTTCATATGATTCGCGTTCGGTACTTTCATAATTTGACATGTGGGTGGACCAATGCTTGAGTGTTGTTCTTACTTGAACAAGCATCCCACTTATGATTAACCTCTATTGCAAGCATCCTCAACTACAACAGAAGTATTAAGGTAAACTTAACCATAGCATGAAACATATGGATCCAAATCAGCCCCTTACGAAGCAACGCATAAACTAGGGTTTAAGCTTCTGTCACTATAGCAACCCATCATCTACTTATCACTTCCCAATGCCTTCCTCTAGGCCCAAATAATGATGAAGTGTTATGTAGTCGACGTTCACATAACACTACTAGAGGCTAGACAACATACATCTCATCAACATATCGAACAAATACCAAATTCACATGACTACTAATAGCAAGACTTCTCCCTTGTCCTCAGGAACAAACGTAACTACTCACAAAGCATATTCATGTTCATAATCAGAGGGGTAATAATATGCATAAAGGATCTGAACATATGATCTTCCACCAATTAAACCAACTAGCATCAACTACAAGGAGTAATTAACACTACTAGCAACCTACTAGCACTAATCCCGGACTTGGAGACAAGAATTGGATACAAGAGATGAACTAGGGTTTTGAGATGAGATAGTGTTGATGAAGATGTTGATGGAGATTGCCCTCTCCCGATGAGAGGAGCGTTGGTGATGACAATGGCGATGATTTCCCCCTCCGGGAGGGAAGTTTCCCCGGCAGAACAGCTCTGTCGGAGCTCTAGATTGGATCCGCCAAGGTTCCGCCTCGTGGCGGCAGAGTTAAGTCCCGAAAGGTTGCCTCTAATTTTTTTCTCGATGAAAGACTTCATATAGCAGAAGATGGTCATCGAAGAGCCACCAGGGGGCCCACGAGGTAGGGGGCGCGCCCTAGGGGGGTGCGCCCCCCACCCTCATGGACAAGGTGTGGCCCCCCCGGTCTTCATCTTCGGCGGGGATTTTTCATTATTTATTATAAGGTATTCCGTAGAGTTTCAGGACTTTTGGAGTTGTGCATAATAGGTCTCTAATATTTGCTCCTTTTCCGGCCCAGAATTCCAGCTGCCGGCATTCTCCTTCCTTATGTAAACCTTGTAAAATAAGAGAGAAGAGCCATAAGTATTGTGACATAATGTGAAATAACAGCCCATAATGCAATAAATATCGATATAAAAGCATGATGCAAAATGGACGTATCAAGCAATCTGTTAACAGGTTTCGAGGTAAGAAAGAGAAAAAAACCCGTATAGTCCATAGCCCCTGAGACGCTGTCCGGTGGTCGGCAGGAGAGCCGGACAGGGGATCAATCCTTAATTATAAGAGGTTGACTGAATATGTATCGATAAGCAGGCGTCCTTGTTGGCCGCGACCTCGCATGCTGCCGAGGTCTCCGAGCTGAAGCGGAGGCTGGAGCGGACCGAGAACGAGCTCGGCGAGGTTAAGGTTCGGCTCCAGGAGAAGCAAGGTGAGGAACGACTTGCTATATGTTCGGGAAGGGATAAACGCTGTATATTGACAGTGGTATTGTGATATGTGTAGAAGCCGCGACCGAAGTCGAGGCCCTGAGGAAGGCCTTGGGCGAGGCCGAGGAGTAGGTTGTCCAGCAGCAAGCCGCCCGTAAGAAGCTAAATGTCCGGGTCAAAGAAGTCCACCAGGAGCTCCAAGATGCGGTGAAAAATGTGAGGCCTTGGAGCATGATGCATCGGTTCGAGGGACCGAACTCACCAAGGCTCATCAGAGCGCAGAGACCACATGGAATGAGGCCCAAGCTGCCCTCCAGGAGATCCAGGAGGCCAAGAAGATCACAACGAGTAAGGCATTTAAGATGCAAAGCAAGTATGTGAAGAAGCTGTACCTTTTACTAACCCGGGTTCAGAGTTCCCCAGGGGCTTTTGTGGATTTGCCACGCAGTGTATCAGACGTCATGGAGTTCTATCGAGCTGAAGGAGGGGGTTCTTCGGAGAGGCTCTTCTGGTCGCAGTATGCGACACTAGGGCATCCCGTGTCCTTCATCGATCAGCTGAAACAGCTGGTGGAGCTGTATAGGGTGGCCGATATAGCCATTAAGGATGTGATAATCCGGTTGTGGCCAGCCGAAGCTATGCCTAGTAGCTACTTCGGACTCATGAAGCGGATGGTGGATGCCTGTCCTCGGCTGGACGTTATCAAGCACTCCATCTGTATTGAAGGTGCTCGTATGGCCTTCGCTCGCTGCAAGATGTGGTGGGCGAAGATGAACGCTGTTGAAGTCGCCAGCGGGCCGCCGGAGGGCAAGGAGCACCGCACACCCGAGAGATATTTCGAGGATGTTGTAGAAGGGTCTCGACTTGTGGCTGCGCAATGTTCGCATGACATTGTATTTGAATAAATGTATTCATGTTGCCTTTGTCTTGTATTATGGGAACCAAGCCAGTTTTTGTAAAGTAATTTAATTATGCTTTGAATTGTTTCCTCCTGTGCGGCCGTGTTGTGTGTAATCTGAGGGTTGGCCAATCGTCGGCTTCTGCCCTCATGTAGATAGTATAGTGGTGTTCGAGATGGAATATAAACAATCTTGATCCAATTACATGGTCCTTGTAGGAGTTGTTTAGCGCAACGAACAAGGCAATGGACTTTATTGCTTAACACCCTCACTTAGCCATAGGAGTTTTATAATAAAGCATGGGTGCAGCCCCTGGTTTAATCCAGGGTACTGTCAGCATATGATCGGGAAATTCCGATCTCTCGCATAACACGGAAAAAATCTCCAACGATTTGTAACCCTCAAGTAGCTGACCGGATCTCGCCACATCATGACAGTCAGTTTTCGGCTTTCTCTACTGAGGTGCTCGTCTGGTCAAAGCCAGGGCACAATCACAGTAGTTCTCCCTTTACTACCCTAGCCGATGGAGTGGAACGTAGGGTAGCAAGCACAGGAGCCAGGCAACCCAACTATTGACCAAAGACATGATTCAGAACCAATGCATATAATGCTAAACTCAGGGTGCCAAACATATATAAAAAGTGTTCGGACTGGGCTGCCGTATTATGGGGCGACAGGTAGCCCCCGGCAAATATTAAACGTAAAAGAGTGTTGATGAAGCAAATAAGCGGGTCGAAAAGAAGAACGAAGTAAGAAGCGGAAACCACAAGAACTGGGCCACGAACCATTTTATTATAACTGGATGGATACGTCAAGGAGTATCTTGTACAGATGGTGCGAGAAGTATCCGGCCATTTAACATGCCGGCATCAATAGGGCACGGCGTGCGGGTCCTGAGAAATAAGTATGAATACCATCAAGAAGAACGTATAAAGGTTACCCTACACACCTGTGTTGCTTGCCTCCGTTGTATTTCATTCCTTCTAAAGGACTTGACATCAGGCCCGCGGAAAAGGGTGCCTGAAACAAGAAAAAGAAGTAAAAGTATGTGTGTCCGGGATCAGTCTGGCCAGATTGTAGGCCCCGGGTTATCTCGTGCCTCCATCGATGTACATGGAATTTTGAGTGCGTAATTGTGTACACGTGGTATGAATGCCACTACCTTGTTGGGGCTGGGACGGAGGCCAAATTGCTAGTCGGGCTCTTGACGAGCCATGTTGTCCTGTTGTAGTGTAGTCCGGACCTGCTTGATGGTGTCAAGGGGCTCGGCAGCTGGGTTGTAATGCTGCTTGAGAAGGCCGCTCTATGCTTCAGCTGCTAGGGCAGCGGTCTGCTCCTCTGTTCGGAGGGAGCGTTCTGTATTGCCATTGGCTATTATGACGCCGCATGTACCGGACATCTTGAGCTTGAAATAAGCATAGTGTGGCACTGCGTTAAATCTAGCAAATGCAGTTTGTCCGAGCAGTGCGTGGTAGCCGCTGCGGAAGGGGACGATATCGAAGATTAACTCTTCGCTTCGGAAGTTGTCCGGAGAACCGAAGACCACCTTCAGCGTGATTGGGCCCGTACAGCGGGCCTCTACACCTGGTATGACTCCTTTAAAGGTAGTCTTTGTTGGTTTGATTCGTGAGGGATTAATGCCCATCTTCCTTACTGTATCCTGATACAGTAGCTTGAGGCTGCTTTCGCCATCCATCAGGACTCGTGTTAGGTGGAATTCGTCGATGATTGGGTCTAGGACTAGTGTGGCCGAACCACCATGGCGGATACTAGTCGGATGATCTTGTCGATCGAAGGTGATCGGAAATGATGACCACATATTGAACTTTGGGGCGACTGGCTCTACCGCGTAGACGTTCCTGAGTGCTCGTTTGCGCTCCTTTCTGGGGATGTGCGTGGCGTATATCACGTTCACCGTTTTGACTTGGGGGGGGGGGATTTCTTCTGTCCCCCGGTGTTCGGCTGTCGGGGCTCTTCATCCTCATCCTCGCTGTGTGATCCCTTTTCTTTGTTTTCGGCATTTAACTTGCCAGCCTGCTTGAAGACCCAACAATCCTTGTTGGTATATTGGCTTGTTTATTCGGGGTGCCGTGAATTTGGCACGGGCGGTCGAGTATGCGGTCCAGGTTGGAAGATCCTTTGTTGTTTCTTTTGTAGGGTTTCTTCCATTGGTCAGACTTGGAGCCGCTGAATCCGGCGTTGACTGTGGTGTCTTCGGTGTTGTCGCCATTGCTTCTGCGTTTGTGTCTATTGCGCCGAAGCTTGACGGTGTTGTTCTTGGCCTCTGTAGGGCCTGCCTCGCTGGCTGTGTTTTTGCTACGAGCCAGCCAGCTGTCCTCGCCTGCGCAAAAGCGGGTCATGAGTGACGTAAGGGCTGCCATTGACTTCGTCTTTTCTTGTCCGAGGTGGCGTGCTAGACATTCGTCCCGGATGCTGTGTTTGAAGGCTGCTAGGGCCTCGGCATCCGTACAGTCGACGATCTGGTTCTTTTTGGTTAGGAACCTAGTCCAGAATTTTCTGGCCGATTCTCCGGGTTGTTGAACTATGTGGGTTAGCTCATCGACATCTGGTGGCCGGACATAAGTTCCTTGGAAGTTGTCGAGGAAAGCCTCTTCCAAGTTCTCCTAGCTGCCGATTGAGTTCTCAGGCAAGATATTTAACCAGTGCTGAGCTGGTCCTTTGAGTTTTAATGGGAGGTATTTGATGGCGTGGAGGTTGTCTCCTCGGGCCATGTGGATGTGGAGAATGAAATCCTCGATCCATACCACGGGATCGGGTGTGCCGTCGTATAATTCGATATTGACGGGCTTGAACCCCTCGGGGAATTCATGATCCAGTACTTCATCTGTGAAGCAGAGCGGGTGTGCGGTGCCTCTATATGGGGCCGCATCGTGGCAGAGCTCTGAAGGAGTCCGTCTGCGGCATTCGGCTCGAGCGTGGTCAGGTTTGTCACGTCCGAATACGTAGCCGTCGTCGTGCCTCGAGGCACATCCTCATGATTCGTAGATCGATCTTGTGTCTACTATCCAGGGTCTGTCGGAGGTTGTACGTATGGCCCTAGACTCTTCTGTCCCTATTTTGATGGGGTGGTGGGGTGGTCTGCTGTTCGGCTTGAGTTGCCGCTTTATCTCGACCGCGGGTTGGCCATTACACCGCCCTGTCCCGACCACGTGGTGGTCGATCCGCATTGTGCGAGGGAGATATATACTCCGGCACCTCCTCATCGAATTGAGGTAGCATTATGCGTTTCGGGTAGCTCTTGGCTGGGCGGTTCAGGCCGTATTTCTCGGCTGTCAGGACGTTAGTCCATCTGTCGACGAGTAGGTCTTGTTCAGCTTAAAGCTATTGTTGTTTTTTTCAGCCTCCTTGCAGTGGCTATGAGCTGAAGCTTGAAGCACTCCTGGTCGAAAGGATCCTTAGGCACGATGAAGTCTTCGTTGCCGAGGCTTGTCTCCTCCTCGGAGGGTGGATGGTAACTTTCATCCTCCAGGTCATCTTCTATGGCCTCTTCGTCAGTGTTGTCTTGCCTGCTGTCGTGTTCCTGTTCGGATGTAGCCCCGGCGGGGTCTTCACTGTTTTCGGCGTCGCCCGGAGTACTATTTTCTCCGATGCCAGTGTTGCCGTCCTTTGAGCGATGGGGCTTAGGGCGGTGTTTGGGCCGCCGGCGCTTGGACTGTGTCTCGGAGTTTTTGTTCGCATCCGGCTCTTCTTTGTCATCGCCAGATCCTTTAGGTGTATCAACCATGTACACGCCGTACGAAGAGGTAGCTGTCCAATGTCCAGTGAATGGTGGGTCTTGGCCTTTCTCCTTGTCGGCATCGTCGTCCATATCGGCGATGTCTTCGGAGCCATAGTCAAGCACGTTGGTTAAGTCATCGATGGTGGCTATGAAGTGGGTGGCAGGTGGGAAGCAAAATTCCTCATCATCCGTCTCTAGCTCGAATCGGACATAGTTCGGCTGTGGGTCCTTTTCCAAGGACAAATTCTTTAAAGATTTTAGCATGTCACCCAAAGGCGGGTGTTGGAACACATCAGCGGCGCTGAACTCGAGGATCGATACCAATCTAGCTCGGTGTCCGTGGGTGTACACAGTCCGGAACTTGTAGCCAGAGATGAGTCCGAAGTTCCGTTAAAGCAAATATCATAGGGCATCGAGTCCACGTGCGGCTCCAACGCCGCGGACTCTGAGGCATCGGATGGCTCGGTCTGCTTTGGCTCTAAGGTCGTTGCAGCCGTAGGAACCATCTCCTAGGTGTGATCTGATGACAAATTTATGTCACGTTCATCGGGATGAGGGGGAGCGATCGCCGCGGGCTCAGGTCCCTCGAAGATCAAATCTCCACGGAGATCCACAACATAGTTCAAGCTTCCGAATCCGACCTGATGGCCAGGGGCGTAGTTGTCGATCTGCTCCAGATGGCCAAGCGAGTCGGCCCGCAGTACGAAGCCGACGAATACGAGGATCTGTCCAGGGAGGAAGGTTCCTCCTCGGACAGCGTCATTATCGATGATTGAGGGGGCCATCGAACCTTTAGTCGACGACACAGTGGAACTCTCAATGAAAGCACCAATGTTGGTGTCAAAACCGGCGGATCTCGGGAAGGGGGTCCCGAACTGTGCGTCTAGGATCGATGGTAACAGGAGACGGGGGACACAATGTTTACCCAGGTTCGGGCCCTCTCTATGGAGGTAAAACCCTATGTCTTGCTTGATTGATATTGATGAATATGAGTGTTACAAGAGTGGATCTACCACGAGATCGTAATGGATAAACCCTAGAAGTCTAGCCTATGTGGGTATGATAATGATTATATGTGGTGTCCTTTCTGGACTACCCCCTTCGGTTTATATAGACACCGAGGGGATCTAGGGTTTACATGGAGTCGGTTACATAATAAGGAATCTTCGGCCGCCAATCTTGCCTTCCACGCCAAGTAGAGTCCAATCCAGACACGATGCAGTCTTCGGTCTTCATGTCTTCACAGCCCATCAGTCCGGCCCATGGATAACAGGCCGGACGCCCGAGGACCCCTTACTCCAGGACTCCCTCAATCAGCCTCATGAGGACCGACCTTAGGGCAACGCTGGCCTTCCTTCGTTGCCACAACCACCAAGTAGGAACGAGCACCACTGCCAGGATGATGGGGCTGGGGGCTTCTGCAGGGTAACGCAGCAGAAAACAAAAAAAATTCCGACCTATGCACCAGCCTAGGACCACTATGGAGACTGCATACATGGTTTGATCTTTTCGTTACCGACTCGTAGCGCAGCGGGAAGTAGAGTTGATGATGGTTGGCGGTGCAGATCCCCGCAGCTAGGATTTATAGCCTCCCAACCGTGAGGATGTATACCCTCATCTGCTCCTCAGACTGCCCTCCGGGAGGCGGTCGAATAGCCCCCGACGGTGTCGCGGATAGCCCTTCGGGAGGACCTTCGAAACTCGAACGGTCATTCGGACAGCCCTTCGGGAGGACCTTCGAAACTCGGACGGTCGCACAGACAGCCCTTCGGGAGGCACTCACGAACTAAGACCAAAACTACGATCTCTCTATAGAGTTGCACACATACGGTGTCATCTATCCGGCAGGGCTTCATCGTCCAGAACTAGTTCCTGCCGGAACTCAGACAGCCTTTCGGCTCTACGAAACTATTTCGCGGGGAGGGAGAGAGAAGCCACATCATTGCATGGCACTTGTGTGTGAGAAGGGATGAGGATAATGGCAGCCCCTTCTCCTCCTTTGATAGGCCAAGGCAAGAGGTGGGGTGGTGGAGGAAATACCAAATCACCCATGCTACATGTCCCACATGAAGGGTGAAATGGTAACTCAAGTGGGGCACCAAGGGGACACCATGGAGGCACCCCCTTGGCCAGCCACAACCTTGCCCCCTCCCATGGGGGGGCCAACAAGCCACCAACATGTCTCCTAGAAACATGGGTGCTCCCTAGACAAAAAGCCACCAAACATGTAACCCCCAATTCGTGGGATCTTGTCCCCTCGTGCTGAGACAAGATGTTCTCCGCAAAACATTTTTTCTGAAAAATTTTGGAAGGTCCCAGAACATTTCCGGGACCCTCTAAATTATTCTGGGCATGATCCGAAACATTTCCGGTGTGGTGATTTTTATCAGCGAAAAGCAACAATGGCGGTTACGGTAGCTCCGGAACATTTTCGTTTTTCTCTCCGAAAATTCCCAAAAGTTCCCAGACCAATTCTGGGGCCCTCTAAGAATTTCCAGGCGAGTGCCGAAACCATTTTGACCTAATAATAATTCCGAAACAACTTTTCGGTTTTACCAAAACTCTTTCAGTGTTCTCTCTCCGGAACTCTTCCGTTGTCTCCGAAACTTTTCCGGTGACTTTCTCTCAGACTCCCTGTCTAGTATTCAGCAGATAGATGACCCTTAAGCGTGTGACCCTATAGGTTCGGTGAAGTATAGACATGACCTGGAACCCCTTCCGATCAATGATCAACATCGGAGCCGTGGACACCCATATTGACCCCTATACCCACACGAATGAATATTCGAGTGAACCTCCAGTTGCGTGTGCTATTCCTGTTGCTTCGTGATATGTTACAAATACCCGAGGTGAGATTTACTTGCATCCCCGTGGATCAACGACTTGTCCACTATGCTAGTTACCTCGTTACCGGTTTTGTTCTCTTTTCTCGTTTCCGTGTTGCGGCATCCCTGTGATCAAATCACACTGTGTCTGGCCAGACGATGATGGATACCGTAACACCGAGAGGGCCCGAGAATATCTCTCCATCGTCGGAGGAGCAAATCCCAATCTTGAGCTATCAAGTTACTTGACACACTTTTCCATGAACCCGTAAGCCGCCGTAATAGCCACCCATTTACGGATGACGTTTAACAAACCCCAAAGTTCATGAAGCAAGTATGAAGAAACTCGATACTCTCATGGTCTAAGGAATTATGCAAACGTTAACCATCTCTGTGTTATGTACCATTAACTTGTGACGAACGAATCTCATAGCATAACATCAATCCGGGTCGATTCAACACAAATGTTCTCTTAACATTGTGCCCTCAAAGTTGCTGGCATAGACATGCCCATGACCAGGAAAACAGAATCATCATGCAACACTTGAGCTAGTCTTAGAGGCCAGACTAGGAATACTTCTTACCGTTTATTATTCCACACGTGCATATGAGTCTTCCTCCGAGCCTCGTGTTATTGCAGACTCGAGAACCATAGCAGTTATAGCATGGAACATAAACATAATTATGAACATGGAGATAAGTAATAGCATTTATTATTGCCTCTAGGGCATATCTCCTACAGACTCCCACTTGCACTAGAGTCAATAATCTAGTTAATGCTAATGCACTTTACACCTATGGCATACCGGTGTAAAAATTGCTTCGCATGTGGTATAGCCTGATTTCCATCGGATCTGACAACTTCAGTTCCGTGTCTATCTCTGCATATCCTCAGTTTTCACGCTTTCACAAAATTCATATTTTGTGCGGACTTGGCTTTTATGTATGTGAATCACAGGTCGAACCTGGATTCCTCAGACTGAGTTATGGAGAAACTACCTGCAGTAGTGTCCCATTGACAAAAGCCATCTTGGAACCATACTAAGTTCATGAATGAACTATATGATTCAACATCTTGTTTGTCGCTTCTAAAGCGTCAACATACTTAGTCATTTGTTATAGAATTCGCCACAGTATCCTGTTGGGAACAATTTCCAACTACCGTGCCACCATATTGTGTATTACACAAAACCCTTAACTTAAATCGAAAATCGCATGGAGAAAAGATGAAGACTGTATCGATGTAACATTTTACAATGAACTCTTCATGATCTCCACTTGCGAGAAAACATATCATCAGTACTTACTCTAGTACTCAATGACATCTTTCACTGTTGTCCCATGATCAGTACTTTGATCACTTTAGTATCCATACTCGCAACACCTTGGGAGTATCGGACATATCTGGTTGTTTTACATACCATGGACTACATGATTAATCCAAACACAAAAGTGTGTGGAATCTGCATCATGTATTTTGCTCATCAGTGTTTTGGGACATTGAGTCTTGCAAAAAACTCTTACATGTGACTCCGGCAAGAATCACTCCTTGGCAGTTTTAAATGCTAAAAGGTTTTAGCACCTTGTCAATATGTATTCATTGCTTAGCCCTATTAGGTAAATCTATCGCCATAGATCATTATGCCTAATATTGAGACTATTTAGCCTAAGCACTTCATAAAAAACTATTTTCAAATGAAGTCCTAATTCGTGTTAAGAAATTTATTTCCAATTAACAATGTGTCAAGCACACAAGGTTTTTAGAAATATTATTATGCTCCCACTTACTTTCTTTAATTACAAGCATCTTCGTTACCAATGAAGTCAGAACCCTTTGACCATTTCATCAAAGCACGAAGATTCAAACTCCATTTTGCTCTCTTTTGTCCATCGCTAGAACTCTGAAGTTTGCACCCTTACTAGCATCCTCTGGATAGAAAAAATGCCTTGGACTGTAACACATGCAAGTCCTTGGTTTCATTTCCATCAGATGGAAATCCTATTGTCATCCATGTTTCATATCTCATGATTGAAATATGTATTAATTGCTAGTTCAACCCGAACTGACTTTAAGCATTGCTACGATGAAAACAACCTCATTGTAGTCAACTCTTGAACTTGTTATTTCAACAAGTCAAGCTTTATGGATAAAACATTTTTAACCGTATCAGTTTTCAGTTCCATAAATATTCGTTAGACTCTAAGTCTTTCGAAAGGTGTATCAAGGTTTTAATCTTGAATCACTTATATGGAAACTAACTTGGTTTGTATTGGCATTTAGCCAATTCCGGAGTCAGGGCCCATCAACGCTTCCTTGTGTATCGTAGGTATAATGTTGTATAACAACAATATCTCGTTTGCGCACCTGAGAGGTTTGCACAAGCCTTGACTACGTGGTTCAACTGCAAGTTCGACTGAAGTTCATACATTTTATTGTAGAGACTTCTGTATTAGTCGTAGTAGGAAACTCTGGAATTCAAGATCTCTTTCCTTAGATCTGATGACGAAGATATTGTTTATCTTGTCGAGTTGCACTATTCTCCCACTCACCTTTTTGAAATAACCATTCTCTTTAAAAGCACACCGTTTTGCGGCAAAACTATTTGCCTCGGTATAGTGAGGGAGGAATACCTAACATTTTGGTATAACCTACAAAGTAGCACTTGTCTGATTTGGATTAGGTTTGTAACCTTTTACACAAGCCCCATATTCCAAATGTTAATAAAAGATATAACATGGTTGGGCATACCATACCATGGCTTCATTTCAACAGACCCGATGTAGCTCTTTTCAGTGTAAAAGCCGCAGTCCCTAAAGCATCACTTTAAAAGGGATAATGGCAAATTTATTTATGTCATCTTTGACCTTACCATGTCATAAATGGTTAGATTTATCTCCACGGACTTTCCACTTGCAGTGGTGTTCCGGGAGGTGCAATTTATGAAACCCCTTTCACAACTCATCAGATATTCGCTAAACATGTAACTCAAATATTCCTTTGTGCAATCAAATTGCAGAAACATAATTTTCTTGTTACAATAACTTCTACTTCATTTTTGAAAACCTTTTGGATGATTTCAAAAGATCCAGACTTACGTCTCATCAAGTAAATATCCATATATCTACTTGAGTCATTTCTGAAGATAAATAAATCCACCACTTGCAACAACATTTATTGAACTACACACATCAAAATGTATGATCACCAATAAGTTTGTTGCTCGTTCCTTATGGCCTGTGAACGGTATTTCAGTCACTTCACTTTTCGGAGGAAAGTTGCAAGTGTCAGATGATTCAAAATCAAACGACTTCAAAATCCATCATAATGGAATTTTTCCATGCGGGTTTCTCCAATGTGACCAAATGCAGTGCCACACATGTGTGGTATTCTCATAGTCTCGCGGCATTTAGCGTCAACGTTATGGATGTATCATATTACCATCAATATTCATAACATACATCCCATCTTGGATGGAAGCATGACCCTTCATGTTATTCATAATACTTAACAATAATTGTTGGTTTTATGAACAACTCTTTTGCAACAAACATTGTGCAATGGGCTAGAGTGTATGAAACTCTAAAATGAATTATGAAAGTAAACCCAGAGGTATTGTATTATTATCAATATTCATAACATACATCTCATTCATAATGAAAGTATGGCCCTTGTGTTATTCATAAAATTGAACATAAAAAGTTCTCTTATGAACAACCTTCTTGCAAGATACCTTATGGAATGGGCTAGAGTTTGTAAAACTCTAAATGAATTATGAAAATAAATACAGACGACAATACACCGATGGAAGGTATAGTAACATTTACTATGTTCCCTGTGTATACCTTAACCTCATTTCTGGCTAGTCTTTTTAGGCCATAGTAGCTCTTACATTGATTCGCAACAGAATGCAATCGAGCGGGTATCTTTGTGATTAACTCACAATACCCAAGAATTAGTGATTAACATGTTTAACCATAATTCCCAAGAACTATATCTTTGACCAGCCTACTATACATCAAAAACTTGTATGACATTCATACATGAGCTGGATATTCCAGTCATCTTTCTTTCTGCCTTTATACTTCTAATAGTTTAACTTTTAGTATTTCTCCTACTCGCAAAAGAAGCACCCAACTTAAGAGTGGCGTTAGCCCCGGACTTCCTAGGCGTGTAAGTCATACTAACACCCTTTGGACACTTCCTTTCTCTTTAAGTTGTTGTTTTATTCACCTTTCATTATATGACAGGCGTTCTTCTGGATCCCTTTCCCAACAGTCAAATGCATAGTAAACACTTTTACTAATACTTGCAAACAAACATTGCTTTGTTTGTATCTGAAAATAATTTTCAGTTCCATGAATACCATATAACTATCCCAACTTTCGAAGTTTGGGTTTCATGGAAGCAAACATATTCCACTTGACCATAACAGAATTCTAGCTTTTGGATCGAAGGACGAGAGTCACATGATCCATAGCATTAGCGGGAGGATACGGAAAGCATGCGATAGGACAAAGTCCTTCTCGGCACTTTTGAGGACAATCATCACATTACGTTACCAATCGTAAAGTTTTAACCAGATATTTAACAGCTATTCAATTTTAACAGGGAAGGTGGAAACGTGAGCCATTATTCTACAACTATTTTGCAAGAAACACTTAGACAGTGTTCATAATTAATTGCACTGGGAATTAAACATGTTAATTCAATAGTGCGCTCCCACTCAAATCAATATCTCTCATAATTAATTTTGAGTGATACAAGATCCAGACTTCAATTCATCGCCATAGAATCATCATCTCATAACGGGAATTTTAATCGGTAGGCCAACTTGCCGATCACATCTCTATGTGACTCTTGCTCATATTTCGATGTGTGTGTTCCGAGCTCAGGACGATCCTGCCATGAACGTCAAGACAACCAAGTGATCTTGCTGTGAGGTCTGACCTCACCCGCCTCACACTTCTCTAATCGTTCGTACCCATGCATCCATGGCGCACCCCGAAAAGATAGGTGCCATGACGGTGCTACACCTGGGAGAACACTAACTACTTGATATTTTAGTGAGAGATCACCCTAATAAAAAGCGACCACCGCGCAATCAAGATGGGTGCATCATAAGGGATAAACATCTCAGGCAATTCATAATAGCATGATATGGTATAGCCCTTTCTGACGGAGAAGTCTTTCATTTCTTCGTCTTCGGCATTCGCGTCAGTGTTCACCTTCAGGAAGATTGCCACCGCCTTGTCAATGCGCTAGATAATATTGCTATCTCTATAGCTAATAAAATAGGTGCATTACTTAAGGTTGACACGCAGGTCATTAAAGTGGCAATCATATGGCTCCAACCATCATGCTGAATCATGACACGCAGGTCATGTTAATTACATCATATAGTCATCTCATACATAATCAAATTGAATATGAGCATTGCTATACCACATCACATGCACATCCTGCAAAACCAAGTTAGACGCCTCTAATCGGTTTATGCAAAATTTTATTTTACGTGGCTTCTAAGGTTTCGACTTAAACCGCAGCTACCAATGTTTTATCATCAAGTATGATTATTCAAGTTGCTAGATTAACATCTCGGGGTGTATGAAACACGAGATAATTAAATCTCGAGCCCCATACTAAACTTCATCATATGCATGACCCTGTGCAGATCATATCTGCAATGCCCTTTCATCTGCGAATTTCATATTTCTTTTGACTACGGCAGAACCCAAAGAACGGATAACACTTCCATGATCAATCAGGATCACGGATTGCCAGAACTTTGTCAAATTCCACCATGCAGTCTCGAGATTGAGCAAATGCAAATTCTAGGGAAGCAACAAGATCTCATCTGTCACCCGCATAAATAATTTTCCGCAATAGATTTCATCTACTACCCAATTATATTATGCAATACCCATACATCTCCATGTATTCTAGATCGAAACCTGCATCTACGCATAGCACGGCTCTTGATGCCACTGCAGGGTAACGCAGCAGAAAACAAAAAAAATCTGACCTACGCACCAGCCCAGGACCACTATGGAGACTGCATACATGGTTTGATCTTTTTCGTTACCGACTCGTAGCGCAGCGGGAAGTAGAGTCGATGACGATCGGCGGTGCAGATCCCCGCAGCTAGGATTTACAACCTCCCAACCGCGAGGATGTATACCCTCATCTTCTCCTCAGACAGCCCTCCGGGAGGCGGTCGAATAGCCCCCGGAAGGTGTTGCGGACAGCCCTTTGGGAGGACCTTCGAAACTCGAATGGTCACTCGGACAGCCCTTTGGGAGGACCTTCGAAACTCGGACGGTTGCACGTACAGCCCTTCGGGAGGCACTCATGAACTAAGACCGAAACTACGATCTCTCTACAGAGTTGCACACATAAGGTGTCATCTATCCGACAGGGCTTCGTCGTCCAGAACTAGTTCCTGCCGGAACCCAGACAGCCTTTCGTCTCTACAAAACTATTTCACGGGGAGGGAGAGAGAAGCCAGATCATTGCATGGCACTTGTATGTGAGAAGGGATGAGGAGAATGGTAGCACATTCTCCTCCTTTTATACGCCAAGGCAAGAGGTGGGGTGGTGGAGGAAATACCAAAACACCCATGCTACATGTCCCACATGAAGGGTGAAATGGTAACTCAAGTGGGACACCAAGGGGACATCATGGAGGCACCCCCTTCGCCAGACACAACCTTGCCCCCTCCACTTGGGGAGCCCCCCACCAAGCCACCAACATGTCTCCTAGAAACATGGGTGCTCCCTAGACAAAAAACCACCAAACATGTAACCCCCGATTCGTGGGATCTTGTCCCCTCGTGCTGAGACAAGATGTTTTCCGCGAAACATTTTTTCTGAAAAATTCCGGAAGGTCCCAGAACATTTCTGGCACCCTCTAAAATTATTCTGGGCATGATCCTAAACATTTCAGGTGTGGTGATTTTTATCAACGAAAAGCAACAACGGCAGTTACGGCAGCTCCGGAACATTTTCGGTTTTTCTCTCTGAAAATTCCCAAAAGTTCCCACACCAATTCTGGGGCCCTCTAAGAATTTCCAGGCGAGTGCTGAAACCATTTTGACCTAATAATATATTCCGAAACAACTTTTCAGTTTTACCGAAACTCTTTCGGTGTTCTCTCTTCGGAACTCTTCTGTTGTCTCCGAAACTTTTTCGGTGACTTGCTCTCAGACTCCCTATCTAGTATTCAGCAGATAGATGACCCTTAACTGTGTGACCCTATAGGTTCGGTGAAGTATAGACATGACCTCGAACCCCTTCCGATCAATGATCAACATCGGAGCCGTGGACACCCAGATTGACCCCTATACCCACACGAATGAATATTCAAGTGAACCTCCAGTTGCCGTGTGCTATTCCTGTTGCTTCGTGATATGTCACAAATACCCAAGGCGAGATTTACTTGCATCCCCATGGATCAACGACTTGTCCACTATGCTATTTACCTCGTTACCAGTTTTGTTCTCTTTTCTCGTTTCCGTGTTGCGGCATCCGTGTGATCAAATCACACTGTGTCTGGCCAGACGATGATGGATACCATAACACCGAGAGGGCCCGAGAATATCTCTCCATCATCGGAGGAGCAAATCCCAATCTTGAGCTTTCAAGTTACTTGACTCACTTTTCCATGAACCCGTAAGCCGCCGTAATAGCCACCCATTTACGGATGACGTTTAACAAACCCCAAAGTTCATGAAGCAAGTATGAAGAAACTCGATACTCTCATGGTTTAAGGAATTATGCAAACGTTAACCATATCTGTGTTATGTACCATTAACTTGTGACGAACGAATCTCATAGCATAACATCAATCCGGATCGATTCAACACAAGTGTTCTCTTAACATTGTGCCCTCAAAGTTGCTGGCATAGACATGCCCATGACAAGGAAAACAGAATCATCATGCAACACTTGCGCTAGTCTTAGAGGCCAGACTAGGAATACTTCTTACCGTTTATTATTCCACACATGCATATGAGTCTTCCTCCGAGCCTCGTGTTATTGCAGCCTCGAGAACCATAGTAGTTATGGCATGGAACATAAACATAATTATGAACATGGAGATAAGTAATAGCATTTATTATTGCCTCTAGGGCATATCTCCTACAACTTCCAAGAGCCTCGCGCCATCGCTTGCATCCTGGGCGGTGCTCAGCCCGTCCCTGCCATCGCATCTTCAAGCAGTTCACTCATGAAGTGAACGCGGCCTTCCCCAAGCTTGAGGTGACGCATCCGCTTAGGTGGTCCAAGTACGCCATCACCTTCGACTCTACTGACAAGCTCAAGTGCACGGCCACTGCTGGCGCCCTCCCGATGCTCTGCTCGCCTACCATCAGCAACATCCTCATCACCAAGACACACATCAATGGCAGCGCGGGCCTCAACATTCTCTCCGTCTAGACGTTCAATAGGCTCCAGGTGTCGTACAACCAGCTTCAGCCTACCAAGCCCTTCTCAGGAGTTACCGACGGCTCCACCACCCCTAGGGCAGATCCGCCTCCGTGACACCTTCGGCAAGCATGACAACTACCGCACTAAGCTCATCGACTTTGACGTCGCCCACATTCGCCTCCCGTACAATGCCATCCTTGGGTATCTGGACCTGGCTAAGTTCATGGCAGCAACTCATCATGGCTACAATGTCCTCAAGATGCCAGGAAGCTGCAGCATCATCATGGTCCCCTACGACGAGAAAGACGCGATGTGCTCTCTTGAGCGTGCCTACCAGGCTGCGGCGGTCGAGAACCCAGATGACCAGGGCGCTGCCTACCCTCCTGAGGCCGTTCCCAAGAAGAAGAAGAAGTTGTTGTGCCTAGGATCTCTGGAGGATGGGGCCTCCGACGGCCATGCTTCAAGACCGGCGCCCACTGATGGGGCGCCTTCCTCTCTCCCATTGGAAGGCGCGCCCGGCGCCCCTCTCGGGCTGGGCTCAGGGGCTCTCCTTTGGAGGGCCTCTGACCTGGCCAACTTCACGAGGGTGGTGCTCAGGCACCATGTGGAGGCGTGCTTCAATGCGCGTTTCCTCAAGGAGGGCGCGAGGCGCGAGGCACTTAGGAGTTCATCACCAAGGCAATTGAGGAACTTCAGGAGGCAAGAGCCATGCGAGGCGAGCGCCGCCCCCATCACCCAGCGCGGATCCCTCCCCTTACGAGGGCAGCGAGCTACGTGCATGCGTCAACATCCCGGGGCTCAACAGAGCCGCATCTCAGGAGATTTTATGGCCATCCCATGTCGGCTGGCGCGGGGCTCCCCTCACAGCTACATTCGCATACCTTTCGGTCGGTTTGCTGAACAGGGCTGCCACGCAATAGTGCCACATGCGGGGCATCCTGGCAGCTCTTGAGGCCAGGCACCAAGCGATCCTGTCGGAGATGGAGATGTATCCTCACGAGCCCCCAGGCCTCCAGAGCCTCACGAGGTTCAGGACCTGGGCGACTCATGAGGAGCGATTTCTGCAGCTGAAAGTGTGTTATATCGACTAGAGGGGGGTGAATAGGCGATTTTTATGAAAGTCTTCAAAACATGGGAGTTTCGAAGACAAATGATAGAAATGAACCTATTTCCATGCAGCAGAAGATAGACTACACTAGACAGACAATAGTCAAGCATTCAATGAAGTGACACCACAATGACTAAAAGTAGCTAGGCAGTGAGGATCAGGTACATAGTGAAGACAAAGAGATAAAGCAAATAGACACTGACTTTACAAGAGCCAACTGTGAATAGATAAAGAGATGAGAAGGATAGAACCAGTGTGCGTGACGAAGACAAAGGTTTGGTAGACCAGTTCCAACTGCTGTGACAGTTGTACGTCTGGTTAGGGCGGATAGGTATTTAAACCTGAGGACACTCAGTCCCAGACACTTAGTCCTGAGCACGCAGCTCAGAACACTTAGTCCTCACCGTATTCCCCTTGAGCTAAGGTCACACAGACCACGCCCAATTACTCTGGTAAGTCTTCAAGGTAGACTTCCAAACCTTCATAGACTTCGTTCACCGGCGATCCACAATGACTCTTGGATGCTCAGAACGCGACGCCTAACCGGCTAGAGGAATCACAGTCCTCAAGTGTAATAAGTCTTCAGATCACATAGACAAGAAGACTTAAGTGATGCCTAACACTCTTTGGCTCTGGGTGGTTAGGGCTTTATCCTCTCAAGGAATTCTCTCTCAAAGGCTTCGAGGTGGGTTGCTCTCAAACGACAAAAGCCGTACTTTAACTCTGAGCAGCCAACCCTTTATGGTTGTAGGGGGTGGGCTATTTATAGCCACTAGGCAACCCGACCTGATTTGTCCGAAATGACCCTGGGTCACTAAGGAACTGACACGTGTTCCAACGGTCAGATTTCAAACACACACGGCAACTTTACTTGGGCTACAAGCAAAGCTGACTTGTTCGACTCTGGACAAGATTCGCTCTCATAGTCTTCACTCGAAGACATAGGATTTTGGTTAAGCATCACTTCAGTCATTCTGACTGGTTCTCTTGGACCCCACTTAACAGTACGGTGGTTCCTATGACTCAACAAAGAAGAAAAAGAACTACGAAAGATCTAAGTCTTCGCGCTCCATAGTCTTCATGCGATGTCTTCTCTTGTCATAATCTTCAATGTGAATGTCTTCACATACCACCTTTGACTTCAATGTCTTCATACATTTTTAGGGGTCATCTCTGGTAGGAAAACTGAATCAATGAGGGACTTCTACCTGTGTTATCCTGCAATTCTCACAAACACATTAGTCCCTCAACCAGGTTTGTCGTCAATACTCCAAAACCAACTAGGGGTGGCACTAGATGCACTTACAATCTCCCCCTTTTTGGTGATTGATGACAAACTAGTTGAAGTTCTCAACGGGGAATATAATATGTGAAATTGTAAAGGATAAGGAATTGTCTTCATACGTTGCAAGGGCTCCCCCTGAAGATGTGCATATAAGTAATTTGCTTTTGGAATGCAAATGCACATGGCAGGTTGTACTTGTGGAGATCCTCTTCAACTTATGATGACAATTCATCATTCATGAAGGTATGTGAAGATAATGACATGCATAATGAAAAATGGACGTCTGCAAAATGATCTAAGTGCGGAATTTATCGTCGCACATGCGGGATTTATCATCGCATCACAAAATAGCAAATAAGTAGCAGACGACCATCAAGTTTAAGTGTTACAACTCAAAGAACCAAATGTATCAAAACGAGAGTTGTAAACACTAGGCAAAACATAAAGTAACCGCCCATATTGACTCGCTTGAAGACTATCAAACTCATATGCTTCTCCCCCTTTTGTCAGTGAGGACCAAAAAGGTTTGAAGACATAGAACATCTATTCGTTCCCATGAAGAGTTGGTGAAGCAGCAGGCTCGTCGGTGGTCTTTGGCGGTGCAGAAGAACTTGGGGCAGTGTCGAGGAATGCAGAAGTAGGGGGCGGTGAAGTAGCACCATCTTCGTCCTCGATCACTCTGGCATTCACAGTTGTCGCAGAGGAAGAAAACTCAGAGTCTTCAAGAGACGGAGTTCGTCGCAGCACAGTTCTTCGGGGAGGTGTGGAGTCAAACTTGAAACGTTCAGGGAAGCCATCCTCGTGAAGATCATCCTCAGAGCACATAAGCGTCAACCCTTTCCATGTACGCCGACAAGTTTCATGGGCAACAAAGGCATTCTTGGTGGCAAGATTGCGAATGCGGTTGACATCCACCAAGAGGCTTTGCATTTGGCGCTTCAGCCAGTCATGATGTGTATCCTGTTTCTGATGAAGAGCAACCAGAAGCTCTCGGTCATTGAGAACACGAGATCGCTTCTTGGGTCGTTGGGGCAATAGTGCTTTCAGTGGCTTCAGTAAGAGCACGATGAGGTGCACGTGTAGTTCTAGCCAGACGATAAACACGAGTGACTGCTTCAACTCCTTCAATGTTCTAAGTGAAACTTTGATGCTCCGCATTCTGAAGACTAAGAGGTTCCTTGGCAGGCTCAGGATAAATGGCTTCAACGGATATATCCACATCAGGCAGAAAGATCCGATTATTGCGAGCAGATGGCTGATATGAGATAGCTGAGTGGAGTTTAATCAGCCGCATTATACATGGAGCGTAGAACTTCAAGCCAAAAAGATCAAATCCTGATGCAGCAAGTTGGCGGATGAAGAAGTCCTGTGCATTGAAGCATTTGCCATGAAGAATATAGAAGACCAAAGTCTTCATTGCACCTTCCAGCTTTGCATGTGGAGAATGTCCTTTGATGGGCCAGAGAGTTCGCCTTATGATGTGATAGATAGTCCTGGGCAGATACTCAAGGTCTTCAACAAAGAACTCCTTAGGATATGCAGCATCTTGTGGCAAGGGCTTCATCATACTGAGCATCTGACTCATGTTCGGTTCAGGCTTCTGAAAGATGCTCTCCATAGCTTCACTGTGAAGCTGACAGCCAGGTTCATAGAGATCTCCAGGAGTGGGCAGACCAGTAAGCTCAATGATATCAAAGGCTTTGGCTTCGTGATGAACATTTCCTGTCATCCACTCCAGGACCCAAGTCTTAGGATCTCTATTGTAACCACGTATGTGAAGTGTGGCATAAAATTGGAGCAGCAACTCTTCGTTCCAGTGCTCTTGGTCGGTGATGAAAGGCAACAATCGAACATCTTTGAAGCAATCCAGAGCTTCTTCCAGACAGGGCAGACCAGCTATTGCTTCGGTGTCAAGACGCATATGTGGGAAGATGCGACCTTGATTGTACAGAATGCAGGAGTAATAGCTTCGCTGCAGGTAGCTCCAGAACCGATCAGAAGATATTCTTTCCCTTGAGTAGGGGTTCCTGGAGCTATTGAAGAAAGTGTTGTCTGCTTTGAAGCTGTTAACATTAAAGGATCTGGGTGCTGAGGCAGGACCTGGAAACCTGGGCAACCTTGGCATTGGCTTCTGTACCTGAGGCCTGTGCTCAATATGATAGTCAAACTGAGGACCAGCAGCAGGCGCAGGAACAGAAGTAGTGACATCATTGGCTTCGCTGACTTCTGGTTCTTGGGTTGGTGTAGGCTCCACATTTGCTTCAACCATGACAACGTCAGTGGCTTCATTGGTGTTGATGGTGGCAGCCTCGAGATTTTCTACCTCCACTTGATGAGCTGGAGGCTCAGGCACAAACACGTTCTCCTCGAGAACAGCTTCTTCAGTAGTTGGGGGAGTAGGAACATGTTCTTCTTCTTGGGTGTCAGTGGCTGATGCAGCCGGAATGTCTTCAGCAGTTTTAGCGTCAGACTCGGAGACTTGAGACCTTGGTCCTTTGCGAAGCCTGCGTAACGCAGGTGATGCCTTTGGAGATGGAGTTGGCTGGGCCTCAAAGTCATCTTCTTCATCTTTCCGGGGTGGTGTGACTTGTTGTTGTTGTGGGTGATCAGCCCATGTTGCATCCTGAGCAATTGGCGTCAGAGGACGACCAATGCTGATGAGTTCGCTGTGCGTAAGCACAGGCGATGATACCTGTTGGTGCTCGATCTAAGGAAGAACTACATCATCTTCAACATTGTCATGGTGACCAATGTCTTCAGCAGCGGTGGGATCACCTACTGGAATATCTTCAGCTTCATAAGCCTATGTGGAAGCAGGCTCATGGACAATCAGTTGGCGCTCTTGATGTTCAGCGGCAGGGCGAACCATGGAGATAGGTTCAACAATTAAGGGCTCTGTGGGAGCAGTCCGTTCCTTCTTGGTCTTCCGCTTCTTCTTGGAGGGAGCAGCATCAGAGGCTTCAGGATTTTTCCTCTTTCTGGCTTCAGCCTCAGCAGTCCTCGTCTTCTTCAGGTCTGAAGCGGTAGACCTGGCTTTTGGATTCGAGCCAGTCATGATGGTTGGGAAGACAATGGGATCTGCTTCCTGCCTTGGTGCGTTGGGTTCGGCCACAGTGGGCTTCTTCTTCTTCTTAGCAGCCATCCTGGGATCAATGCCCGGACGCCCAAGGGCCTTGCGCTTCTCAGCCTCATTGTAGGCTTGCACACACTTGTCAGCCAGGCTTTTCATGTGCTCACGAGAACCCTGAGCTTCTGCACGTTTCTTGAGAAAGGATTCCTTGAGCTCGTGCAGCATAATCTTGAATTTCTTCACCTCTTGCACGCTGAGCTTGGCCATATGCTTCTTGAACTGAGTTTTCTCAAAGTCAATCTTCTGCTTCAGTTCAACGATGCGCTGGGCGATAGCTAACTCTGAAGCAATGGCGCCATGCAAGGCAACACTGAGGCCAATGGGAAGTTGCAGGTCTTCAAAGCTGAGGTTGGGCGTTTCAAACCACTCATCGATGAAGTCGTGGATGATTGCCACGTCAAAGAGAGGCAAATTGTTGAAGATTTCTGCTTCTTCTTTGCTCTTGATCAGTTGCTCAAGAGCGTCATCTGCAAGATCTTCATCGCTGGATAGATCAATGGCGTCGTTGCACAAAATAGCAGCAACAGTCAGTTCTTGGCTGGTGTGTGGCAGAGGCATCTTGACTCTCGGGGGCTTGGAAATGCGTGACAGATCTTCAGACTGCACACTGTCTTCAGGAGGTGCAGTAGCCAGTGGCTTCGCCCGTGAGATTTTTGGTGCTGAGGCAGGCTTTGAAACTTTAGGTTGCTTCAGTTTCTTTGGCGTCGGCGCTGCAGGCGCTTCGTCAGATTCAGCGTCATCTGCAGGCTCATCCACAGTTGTCCCTTGAACCACGATATGAGTGATGAGACCTTCCAGGTTATAGAAGGGCCCAACAAGATTGGGTTCAGCTTTGCGGGTGCCATCAGCACGGGGAGCAGAGGGACCAGGGTTGAAGTCTAGTCCCAATGAATTCTTGTTCTGCTTCGCTGAGTTCTTGGCAAACTGGAAGTTGCGCTTGAGCAGATTGTCGTCACGACACCATAGTAGTGACGATGGGTGTGCATCTGCAGGCTGTGGTCCTCGGACCATGCAGGGATAGAAGCCTTGATCAATGGCTTCGTCTCTGGACTTGGGTTGAAGATTTTTGTATAGGATGTCTCCCCAAGGTCGCTTGATGGCATTTTTCTCAGCATATTCTTGGGTCACAAACCGGTATTTGAACCATTGTTCTGCCCAGTATCTTCGAATCCATTGGATTCGGGTCTTGCGCTGATTGTAATCCTCTTCAGGTTCTGTCTTGTAAAGCTCTGAGAGGTCATCAGGCAAATCTCTTGATGTTCCCCCACAATGCTGTCTACCACCCTTCCTTACGGATTTCTCTGCAGCCATGAACTTCAAACTGAATGGCTTCAACACGTTCAAAGGTTTCAGAGGCTTTCGCTTGTTGGACAAACAGGAACTGGATTCGGGAGAATTTATATGATGTTGTAAGAATTCTGCAAATGAATGCAGACTATGAGAACCAAGGGATTCTCCCATGGACATGTACCTATGACAGCATTAAGGTGCGAGGGAAGGGGAAGAGATCATATGCATTCTCAGAAGATTTTGAAGATAAATCAGTTTAGAAGACATTGACCTCATCGTGCGAAGACATTCACTCATAGATAAAGAGTTGGTTCCAGATTTGTATGAATCCATGGATCAATACAAGTGAGGAATCTAACTACTTTGTGACGCATAAGTGAACATCTAGGCATATTATGAGATGCAGTAAGAAATAGATCCAACTTGTGTGAATAGAAACTTCTTGTGGCAGAAAGTGATGAATCAATAGGATCAAAGGGGCCGTAAAAAGGAAGTTTTATTTACCACACAAGGAACTGCTAGACGGAGTGGAAGAGGAGGCCGAGCAGTTCGATCGTCCATGCCCTAACTTGGCGACGGAGGACACCTACGGCGACGGCGGAGAAGACGATGTCCGCGGCCGACGTGAAGACGGCGTCGGAGAGGTTGCGGCAGCTAAGCACTTCGTCACCGGCGTCGTCGAGGGCTAGCGGTGGCGCTAGGGTTCGTGCGAGAGTGGAAGAAAGGATAATGACTGTGGTGAGGCGTGTATTTATAGGGATAGAGACGACACAGCGTTATTACACAGGTGCCCCTGGCGATTCACATCTGAAGAACACATGGCCATCATGCAGCATATTGGAGGTTGTTCCATGTTCCCACGCACGCCTGGATTGTCGGGTGGTCGTTCCCACTTCTCCGGGTTTCAGGTGGAGGAATTGGCATTGAAAACGGACTTAATGTCTGTCTCTGTATCTTCTGCTGACAAGGACGCAGAGAAGACATTCAATAGTTTCAATAGAATGCATATGATTTGGAGAGATAGAGTTTGAGATAGAAAGCATAGAGAGGTTAGGGTCCGATCACATTCCCTTAGTTCAAAAGATTCAACAAGAAGACATAGCTATAAGTGAATGCTGTAGAGGAAAAAACACTATGTATATATATGAAAAGGACAATCAAACCAACATAGTGAAGATAATCATGAGGACAAGTTGAGAATGAAGACAAACAAAATGTGAAGACATAGCAAATGTAACGCCATGGGTAAAACACTTCAAACAGAAGAATTTGGTGGTGGCGTTACCCACCGTATAGGAAGTATTAGACCCAGACACGGCGCACAATTATCGTGGCGCTCCAAGTCAAATTCCACATTAATGTATTCACACTTAGAAAGTATGTCTTGATTGATTGAAGATATACTTTACTTCGTGTGTTGCACATCTAAGTCGTCAATATGCATAAGTGTTCGGATGTGTGCCTGATCACAGGACATTTGAGGATTCCAAGATATTTAGCTCACACCGTAACTTGCAAAATATCTTCTCATCCAAGGGCTTGGTGAAGATATCTGCCAATTGCTCTTCAGTGTTGATGTGTATGATATCAATATCTTCCTTCACAGTATGATCTCTGAGAAAGTGATGACGAATTTCAATGTGCTTTGTCTTTGAGTGCTGAACTGGGTTGTTGGCAATCTTGATGGCGCTTTCGTTGTCGCAGTAAAGTGGCACTTGCTTCAGATGAATATCATAGTCTTTGAGTGTTTGCTTCATCCACAGAAGCTGAGCGCAACAAGATCCAGCAGTAATGTATTCAGATTCAGCAGTAGAGAGAGATACACAGTTCTGCTTCTTTGAAGACCAACATACAAGTGATCGTCCCAGAAAATGACATGTGCCTGATGTAGACTTGCGATCCACCTTGTCACCAGCATAATCAGCATCCGAGAAACCAACCAGATCAAACTCTAAGCCCTTTGGATACAATAATCCTAGGGTTGGGCTGTAAGCCAAATATCGAAGAATTCACTTCACAACTAAGTGATGCGATTCCTTTGGTGCCACTTGGAATCGAGCACACATGCAAACACTAAGCATAATATCTGGCCTAGATGCACATAGATAAAGTAAAGAACCAATCATGGAGCGGTATACCTTTTGGTCGAACTCTTTACCATTGTCGTCGGGACCCAGATGATATTTGGCTGGCATTGGCATCGTGAAACCTTTGCAGTCTTGCATACCAAACTTCTTCAGGCAATCTTTGAGATACTTCTCTTGAGATATAAAGATGCCGTTGCGTTGCTGACGTATTTGAAGACCAAGGAAGAACTTCAGCACACCCATCATTGGCATCTGATATTTCTCTTGCATCATATATCCAAACTCTTCACTGTATTTCTGATTGGTGCAGCCGAAGATTATGTCATCCACATATATTTGGCACACAAACAGTTCACCATCATATGTCTTCGTGAAGAGAGTGGGGTCAAGGGAACCAGATTTGAAGCCTTTGCTCTTCAGGAAGTCTTTGAGTGTGTCATACCAAGCCCGAGGGGCTTGTTTGAGGCCATACAGTGCCTTGTTGAGCTTGTATACCATGTCAGGATGTTTTGGATCTTCAAAGCCAGGTGGTTGTGCGACATATACTTCTTCTTCAATCTTGCCATTGAGAAAAGCGCTCTTCACATCCATTTGATATAGAAGTATGTTGTGATGATTTGCATAGGCCAGCAGTATGCGTATCTTCAAGTCTAGCCACAGGAGCAAATGTTTCATCGAAGTCAATCCCTTCAACTTGAGTGTATCCTTGAGCTACGAGACGAGCTTTGTTTCTGACAACTTGACCATGCTCATATTGCTTGTTGCGATATATCCATTTGGTGCCTATTATATTGTGCTTCTGAGGATCAGGACGCTTAACCAGTTCCCATACATTATTCAGCTCAAACTGTTGAAGCTCTTCTTGCATAGCTTGAATCCATTCAGGTTCCACGAAGGCTTCTTCAACTTTCTTGGGTTCTGTTATTGAGACGAATGCGAAGTGCCCATAGAAATTTGCTAGCTGAGTTGCCCTTGAACGAGTGAGTGGACCTGGTGCATTGATGCTATCAATTATTCTCTCAATCTGCACTTCATTTGCAACACGAGGATGTATAGGATGAAGATTTTGCTCTTACTGATCATCATCATTGTTAGAGGGATTGTCTTCAAGCTGAGCATTATCTTCAGGTTGATCAGGTGCGGAGATGATAAGTTCTTCTTCGGGTTGAGCTTCAGAAGGTATGATTTCTCTAGTTCCCATAAGTTTGATTGATTCACTGGATGGAACTTTATCTAGCACATTTGGCAGTTGCTCTCTTTGTGAGCCGTTAGTTTCATCGAACCGCACATCCACTGTTTCAACCACTTTGTAATGAAAGAGATTGAAGACTCTGTAGGAGTGAGAATCCTTTCCATATCCAAGCATAAAACCCTCATGTGCTTTTGGTGCAAACTTTGAAGTGTGATGTGGATCCTTGATCCAGCACTTGGCGCCAAATACTCTGAAGTAGCTGACATTTGGTTTCTTGCCAGTAAGGAGCTCATAGGATGTCTTGTTCAGAAGCTTGTGAAGATAAACACGGTTGATGATATGACATGCAGTGTCAATGGCTTCAGGCCAGAATTTTCTTGGAGTCTTGTATTCATCAACCATCGTTCGAGCCATCTCAATAAGTGTTCTATTCTTGCGTTCGATGACGCCATTCTGCTGTGGCGTGTACAGAGCTGAGAATTCATGTGTGATGCCCAAGGTATCAAGATACGTATCAAGGCCAGTGTTCTTGAATTCAGTGCCATTGTCACTTCTGATGTGCTTTATCTTGGCGCCATAGTTGTTCATTGCTCGATTGGCGAAGCGTCTGAAGACATCCTGCACTTCAGTCTTGTAAAGGATTATATGCACCCAAGTATATCTTGAATAATCATCAACAATGACAAACCATAGAGACAAGCAGTAGTAGTAAGAGTTGAGTAATGAGTGGGACCAAAAAGATCCATGTGTAGCAGTTCGAAGGGTTGAGTTGTTGTCATGATTGTCTTCGAGGGATGCTTGGCCCTCGTCATCTTTCCTGCTTCACAGGCACCACATAGGTGATCCTTCTTGAACTTGACGCCCTCGATGCCTATGACATGCTTCTTCCTTGCAAGAGTGTGGAGGTTCCTCATGCCAGCATGCCCTAGCCTTCGATGCCAGAGCCAGCATTCAGAAGCTTTTGCTAGAAGACATACTGCAAGTTGTGGTCCTGCTGAGAAATCTACAACATACAAATGATCTTTTCGATACCCTTCAAACACTAGAGACTTGTCAGATTCCATTAGTACAAGGCAACGATATTTTCCAAACATCACAATCATGTTTAAATCACAAAGCATTGAGACAGACATTAAGTTGAAACCAAGGGATTCAACAAGCATGACTTTATCCATGTGTTGATCCTTTGATATTGCAACTCTACCTAGACCCAATACCTTGCTTTTACCAGTGTCGGCAAATGTGATGTGACTTTTGTCTGATGGACGTAAAGTTGAGTCCATGAGAAGGCTTCGCTCGCCAGTCATGTGATTTGTACACCCACTATCAATAATCCATTCTGACGCAGCTGGTGTCGTACCCTATAGTACAGTTAGGGGGATAGGCTTCACGAAGAGAATTGTGAAGCAAAAACTTTTGACGAACCAGTGGATTATTAATGCTTAGATCGAGATTGGGACCGTTAGGACAAGTTGCAAGCGATTCAGAAACAAAGTACATAATAAGACCATTTGGGCATTTGATCTTGCGCCCTACAAGATGTTTAAGGTCCCCAGCAATGGTGTCAGATGATTTTGGTTTTCGGCTGGAGACCTTTCTTTGAAAAAGAGAGTTAAGCTTTCTTAGCCACCCACATCTTCAGGGGTGGCTTCGAAGCAATAAGTCTAAGTGCAGCATCTAAGAACTTTGGCTTTGGAGCCCTAGCAAAAAGTCTTGCAGGTGGACAATAGTACTCATAAGAATAAGCAGAATAGTTCTTGGTCTTATGAACATGGCGGTTTAATGGACCGCGCTCATATTCATAGGCCTGAGTATGGCTTCCCTGTGGTGTCATGATGACATTCACAGGAAGATTCTCCAAACACCTTTTCGGCACCCAGATCTTCTTCATAGGCGGTCCATTCCTGCAGTTAGTACCAATGTACCTGGCAAACACTTCACCATTCTGATTCTTAAATAGTTTATAGTTTGCATCAAAGGATTCATCAATAACAATGGGTTAGCACAAGTGAAGCCAGATAGAGTGGATGGATCTGCTGAAGGTTCCTTTGCAGCAACCCATGTGGTTTTGGGGTACTACTCAGGTTTCCAGTAGGAGCCATCAGCATTCATTTTCTTTACGAACCCAACACCCTCTTTCCTAGGGTTTCGGTTCAGGATCTGCCTTTTGAGGACATCACATAGTGTCTGATGCCCTTTGAGACTTTTGTACATCCCTGTTTCAAGTAGTGTCTTCAACCTAGCATTCTCATCAGCAATAGCAGTGGTGTCCTCAGTAGAGGGGTTAGTTTTCACATCAACAGTTGAAGATATTGCAACAGTAGTAGCAGTAGAGCATTCAGCAACAGAAGTGGCGTTATCACGCTCAATGCATTTAAGACATGGTGGTTCAAATCCTTCCTGAGCTGAACTGATCTGTTCGGCGCGAAGTGACTCATTTTCTTTTTGAAGATCTTCATGAGCCGCTCTCAATTTCTCAAGATCTTGCTTCCTTTGAAGATAATCATAGGAAAGCCTTTCATGAGCTGTTGAGAGCGTTTCATGACGACTTTCAAGTTCCTCATACTTTACGTGAAGATTTTTTATGTCTTCAATTAAGGACTGAGATCGAGTCATTTCAGCGTCTAACAGATCATCGCTTTTGTCTAACAGTTTTTGAATGTGTTCCATTGTTTTCTGTTGTTCAGTTGCAATTTTAGCAAGTGTTTTGTAGCTGGGTCCAAATTCATCACCAGATTCATCATCACTGGATTCAGATAGATAGCATTCAATTACCTTAGCATCATTTGCCATAAGGCATGATGCAGAAGATGATGATTCTGGTTCGAAAGTCATCGCTTGGAGTGACTCCTTAAAGTCCTCGAACCGAGGATCATGACAAGTTCGATGACCCTTCCTAAACTGATTTTGAACCTCAGAGAGACATGGCCATTCGGGGTGGGCTATTTATAGCCACTAGGCAACCCGACATGATTTGTCTGAAATGGCCCTGGGTCACTAAGGAACTAACACGTGTTCCAACTGTCAGATTTCAAACACACACGTCAACTTTACTTGGGCTACAAGCAAAGCTGACTTGTCCGACTCTGGACAAGATTCGCTCTCATAGTCTTCACTCGAAGACATAGGATTTTGGTTAAGCATCACTTCAGTCATTCTGACTGGTTCTCTTGGACCCCACTTAACAGTACGGTGGTTCCTATGACTCAACAAAGAAGAAAAAGAACTACAAAATAGATGGGGCATGACATGATCCTATGACTCAACCTCAAAGAGACGGTCCCAGATGAGCTTTGCATGATCGAGATGCATGACATTCCTAAACTGATTTTGAAATAGACAGGAGTAGATGACGTCCTTCGCCGTGAGGTTGATAAGAGTGTACTTGCGAATGTCATCAGCTTCCGCCATTTTGCACAGATCGGTCAGACCAATCTCAGTGACGGTCCACAGCTCACTATTTGTTGCCATGAGGCGCTTCTTCATCATGGCCTTCCACTTGGGGTACTCATGACCGTCAAAGATGGGGCATGACATAGTCTTCATACCTGTGGTCGACATAACTGAAACTCCAGGCAGTTAAACCAAAATCACACAGAACAAGGGAGTACCTTGCTCTGATACCAATTGAAAGTGTGTTATATCGAGTAGAGGGGGGTGAATAGGCGATTTTTATGAAAGTCTTCAAAACATGGGAGTTTTGAAGACAAATGATAGAAATGAACCTATTTCCATGCAGCGGAAGATAGACTACACTAGACAGACAATAGTCAAGCATTCAATGAAGTGAAACCACAGTGACTAAAAGTAGCTAGGCAGTGAGGATCAGGTACACAGTGAAGACAAAGAGATAAAGCAAATAGACACTAACTTTACAAGAGCCAACTGTGAATAGATAAAGAGATGAGAAGGATAGAACCAGTGTGCGTGAAGAAGACAAAGGTTTGGTAGACCAGTTCTAACTGCTGTGACAGTTGTACATCTGGTTAGGGCGGATAGGTATTTAAACCTGAGGGCACTCAGTCCCGGACACTTAGTCCTGAGCACGCAGCTCACAACACTTAGTCCTCACCGTATTCCCCTTGAGCCAAGGTCACACAGACCCCGCCCAATTACTCTGGTAAGTCTTCAAGGTAGACTTCCAAACCTTCACAGACTTCGTTCATCGATGATCCACAATGACTCTTGGATGCTCAGAACGCGACGCCTAACCGGCTGGAGGATTCACAGTCCTCAAGTGTAGTAAGTCTTCAGATCACATAGACAAGAAGACTTAAGTGATGCCTAACACTCTTTGGCTCTGGGTGGTTAGGGCTTTATCCTCTCAAGGAATTCTCTCTCAAAGGCTTCGAGGTGGGTTGCTCTCAAACGACAAAAGCCGTACTTTAACTCTGAGCAGCCAACCCTTTATGGTTGTAGTGGGTGGGCTATTTATAGCCACTAGGCAACCCGACATGATTTGTCTGAAATGGCCCTGGGTCACTAAGGAACTGACACGTGTTCCAACGGTCAGATTTCAAACACACACGGCAACTTTACTTGGGGTACAAGCAAAGCTGACTTGTCCGACTCTGGACAAGATTCGCTCTCATAGTCTTCACTCGAAGACATAGGATTTTTGTTAAGCATCACTTCAGTCATTCTGACTGGTTCTCTTGGACCCCCACTTAACAGTACGGTGGTTCCTATGACTCAACAAAGAAGAAAAAGAACTACAAAAGATCTAAGTCTTCGCGCTCCATAGTCTTCATGCGATGTCTTCTCTTGTCATAGTCTTCAATGTGAATGTCTTCACATACCACCTTTGACTTCAATGTCTTCATACATTTTTAGGGGTCATCTCTGGTAGGAAAACCGAATCAATGAGGGACTTCTACCTGTGTTATCCTGCAATTCTCACAAACACATTAGTCCCTCAATCAGGTTTGTCATCAATACTCCAAAACCAACTAGGGGTGGCACTAGATGCACTTACAGCAGCACGCGCCTTCAGCTACTTCAACACTTCTTCAGCAACGGTGCTAGGTGACACTTTTTGATTTGTTTAGTTTGGGGCACCCCTCGGGCTGCATTATCCCCAAGCTATATGGGTCCGTCCCTGCGGCATGTATTGTTCTATGCATCTATCAGAACTGGCTTTACTCTCTCATGAGTTGCTTTTTGATTATCACATGTCTGTCCGGTGCTTCATCGCCATGAACATCATACGCCCTTGCAAACCCGCCCACCACTGCCTCATTAAGGACTGGCACGGCGTCTGTGCTCGGGTCTGTCCCTGCAGCGTCGTTAAACCCAAGTGGTTGAGCTCTGGCTCGCGGTCCATCTCTCGTGCACATCACCTCCCATGGTCCTTGGTGCCTTGTTCTCACATGAGCCAATCATGGGCGGATAAGTTAGGGCGCATGACCCGGTGCCTCTCCGCCGCGGGAGCCACACGCCGATTGTCTTTCTTCAGGACTTCCGCATGAGAAGACTGGGCACGGTGTCTATGCTTGGGTCCGTCCTTGCAGTGTCGACAAACCCAATGGCTGAGCTCTGTCTGGCGGGCCGGTCCCGTTCACATCACCTCCTGGGGTCGTTCGTGTTTAGCCTTCTCATGCGATAACCTCAGGAGGTTCAATCGGCACAGGCTGCCTAACCATCTCGCAGGACTTTCACAAGTGTTCCGAATAAAATTCAGGCGCAACCCGCCTTGAGGTAGGGCCTCGTGAGTTCCGCGCTGGCTCACGGGTGCCCATACACACCTCCTCCAGTCCTGCCATGCAAGCCACACGTCAGGACAGGGTTGTAGACGCCCCGGAGTCTCCCCTCAGAGGGAGCTCCCACCCATGTACCAGTGGAAGCCCCATGCTCCGCCCTGGCGGACGACATGGTCGAGGAGCGGCTATGCCCGTGCAAGAGCAGAAGCACCATGCTCAGCGCTGGTGAATAAACAACTGAGGGCAGCCTAACGGCTACAGTAACCTCAGGAGAGCCACTAGGCTCGCTGCTCAGCCTCACCACTCCGCTTTTCCCTCTTGAGAGTCGCTGGTGGGGCTAGGCATGGGGGCTACGCTCAGGTCATGCCTGGCGTACGCCACCTCGCCAGGTCCCTCGGACCTGGTCTTCGCGTGCCCCTCCCGAGTGAGAGCTCGGCGAGGAAAGGTATGGAGGGTTGTTCGTACATCAAGGGGGACTCCTGGGCATCACGACCCATGAGCCTAATTGGTCACGTAGCCCCTCACCCCTTGGCCTCGTCCTGGTGATCCGGACGCCCCAACGGCGCTTGAGCTATGTGCGGGGCCGGGCCCTGCCGACGCAGAACGCTAAAACCTACACCCACATCTCCTTTCTGAGGGTTGTTCGTACGTCAAGGAGGACTCCTGAGCATCACGACTCAAGAGCCTCACTGGTCACGTAGCCCCTCACCCCTTGGTCTCGTCCTAGTGATCCGAACGACCCAACGGTGGTTGAGGTATGCGCGGGGCCGGGCCCTGCCAACGCAGAACATTAAAGCAAACGAAAAGGAAATCGTGGAACCCTAGCAAATTATTACAAAACATACTGTCTATCAAAATCTCAAAGCATGAGTTCTTATGCCTCCATGAGGCACGATACATGTTGCATGATTAAAATAGGGAGGAGCGCCGCCTTTGAGCCTCTTCCTCGACCTTGGAGACCACCGTCGCCCGCCTGGGGAGGCCCATCATCAACAATGTCACCGTCCTTGCCATCAGCCGTGACCGCGGGGTCGATGCAGAGGAACTTCTGCAGCAGGGTCTCCACCTGCTTCTTCACGGCCTCGACGGCAGCATCGTGGAGCTCAGGATCCACATGTTTGAGCAGCGCACCAAGGTTGAAGCTGGGGTCCCGAAGATGGAGGTGGCTGAAGATGCGCGTCGCAGCCGAGGTAAAAAGCGCGCGAGCCTCTCCCTCCACCATGGGGCCCACTCCAATGACGATGCCGTCGAGCGCCGTGGTAAGCATGGGGAGCAGCCTGGCGGGGCCTTCCTTCGGAGTTGCCAACGGCTTCTCGTACCCTTCAACCTAAAGGTTCTGCAGCGCCTTGCGGGACCTCAGCTTGAGGGAGAAGAAGCAGTCGTGCCCCGCGGCGGCCACCTTTTTAGCCGTGGCAACGGATTTCTCCCTGGCCTCTAGTCGGGCCTTCTCCTCAGATACGAGCTTGGTGTGGGACGCCTGGGACGTTTTCATCTCCTCCTTCAGCTTCTCCAGATGACTCCGCTCTGCAACCTATTCCTGGGCTGCCTGCTCTAGTTTAGCGTCGCGGTTCGCGAGTGCAGCCTCCCGGCCCTTCAGCTCCCCCTCCTGCACCTTGAGCTGACGGGTGCGGCCAGCTTGCTCGTCACGGAGGGCCTTTAGCTCGGCCTCTGCCGTGCGGCAGCGCTTCTCGGCGGCCGCTGCGTCAGCCAGTGCTGCGTCACGAGCAGCTGCGGCCACACCTGCCACCTTCCTGCCCTCCTGGGCGGCGGCCTCAGCCTGGTCCCAGGCTATCCTGATGAACGAGTCAGCCTAGAGCCACCCCGAGACCAGCCTAGACGCTTCGTGGCCATGCACCGGTCGGCACTCCGAAGATCAGCCCAGAGCCGGTCCAGCGTGGAGAAGGCACCCTCCAGAGTGTCGGGCATGGTAGAGGAACCATGGTCCGCCAGTGTGATGGCTTGAGGAGGAGGTGGCACCAGCGCTTGGGCTAGCAAAGCAACGGCTGCAAGGACGGCAGGTGGCTCCGGAGCCCTTGGACCCCAAGTGGGTGCGCTAGAGACGGGCTCCTCCGGAGTCAGCCGGGCCATGAAGGCGGTCTTGTCCTGAGGCTGGGCCGCCCGAGTCCTTCTCGAGCAAGGTGTGCATGGCCTTGCTCAGCTCCTCGCTAGACAAGTTATTTGGGTGCAGCCGGAGGTCGTCTTCCGTGCCCTTTAGGCTCCACAAAGGGTGCGAGTGTGCCTGGAGCGGAGCCACGCACTGCATCAGGAAATCCATGACGAGCATGGCCCCTGTCAGCTTTTCCGCCTTTAGGTCAGCAGTCATCTTCTCCAGCAGTAGCTCCGCCTGGGGGTCGGTGAGCTTCTCGTGAGCCCACCGGTCTAGCTTCACCGGCAATGCGGTCGGCAGTTCCAGCCGAGCGTGAGAGCGCTTGGCGTCCATGAAGATCCACCTGTGCCGGAAGTCCTCCACCTTCTTTCCGGCCCTTGAGATCGCGTTGCTTCCATGAGATGTGACGAAGCAGGCACACCTAGAGCACTGGGTGCTGCCCACCCGAAGGTAGAAGAAGAGGCGAGACAGTGCAACAGAGGGCGCCACCCCCACAAACGCCTCGCAGTAGAAGGCGAAGATCGACAAAAGGAGGATGGAGTTGGGATTAAGATGAAGGGCGTGGATCTGGTAATGGTTGAGGATGGCGTAGAAGAAATTGGAGAAGGGGGGGGATGAGACCAACAAAGATGATGTGTAGGAAGAAGGGGTAGAAGGTCTCCCCCAAGGTTTCCAAATTGGCCAAGATGATCCGGAGCGACGTCTCCCCTCCCTCATTGGCGCTGCTCGCTGTCAGCGGGAGCACAGCGGCAAGGTGCTTCTCCTAAGTGACGGTGTGTGCACTGAGGGCCGGCTCGAATGAGGGGGGTGAGCTCGCGGAAGGGGCGGCAGGCTTTACTTTTTCGGTCACCATCGAAGGCAAGTCCAGGGAGAGGTTGGTAGATCTGGAGATGCTCTGAGCGGGGAGAGAAGGGGATCTGGAGCTAGACGAAGGGAGGGCAATGAAGGCTCGGCGGCAGGCGCCAGCCTTTTGTTAGTCCAGGACGGTTGTCGAGGCTGCATGGGGAAGTGGATACGCCCACGTCCCATTAAGTGCCACACATCGACCGAGGCCGCAGGCGGTTGGGGCTCGCGGCGCTCCACCCTTGCCTCTTGGCTTCGCCTTGAAGACAAGTCCAAGCGCACCTTCAACTCGGGGGCTACTGTCGGCGTTCTGGGAATGGGGGTACCCAGACTTGCCTACCTGCGGCCTACGGCGTGGCTCCATCGACGGCCTGGTACGGCCCATCTTCAGCACCAACAACACAAGACCCTTGCAAGGGGTCAAGCCTCGCGAGGCAGACGCCGCCAACACCTCCAGAAGGAGCGGTCTCCTTCAGCTAGCTCCTGAGGAGCGGAGATTTCTATGCGAGCGCTCACCTCGTGAGGCTCGGATGACGCAAGCCATGACGACCAAGGCCAGGCGGGTGCCAGCGGGCGCATTATAGTAGGTTTCCTCTTCGATGGTAAAGAGGCAAGCGCAGGCGCGGAGTCCCGAGGAATCAGAATCAACCAAAGGTTTCCATTTCCTTGCAACAAGACCAACACCGCCAGGACAACAGGATGGAGGTCATTGTCGAGCCCACCACGGCGTCACGACCAGAAGCTTTGCAGGCGCAGACCACCTTTCGTCAGGATATGATGTACTAGTTGTCTCCCTTCAAATTTGGCCGTTGTGGGATCCCTTCCCACCTTCATCTTGGGGGAAGAGGACCAAGGCCACTATAAATATAGCCTAGACACCACCTTAGACGGGGAAGGATCATCAAGCCATCCTCACCCTCACCAGCTCACACAAGCACAAGAACATAGCTCCTGAGGTTGTTCCTCCTCTGTACTAGTTCATCCTCAGCCCACCTCGAGGCTAATCCACCACAAAGCAGGAGTAGGGTTTTACACCGCAAGGTGGCCCGAACCTGGGTAAACTTGTGACGCCCCCGATTTGACCGTAGACTAATCATACACGCAAATGTGTACGATCAAGATCAAGGACTCATGGGAAGATATCACAACACAATTCTAGACACAAGCCAGGGGCCTCGAGGGCTCGAATAGATAGCTCGATACGCAAGAGTCAGCGGAAGCAACAATATCTGAGTACAGACATAAGTCAAACAAGGATGCCTTAAGAAGGCAAAAACAAACATCAACAATCGAAGAGGCAAGGCCTCCTACCTAGGACCTCCTAACTACTCCTGTTCTTCGGTGGTCTCCATGTAGTAGTATCCGTCGGCGGTGGCATCTGGCTCCAGGGATCCACCAACTAGTTGCAACAACCGGAAAGAAGAAAGAAGGGGGAAAAGGGGGTAGCAAAGCAACCGTGAGTACTCATCCAAAGTACTCGCAAGCATCAGATCTATACTAAGTATGCATTGGTATCAAAGGAAGGTATGTATCTGTGGACTGAACTGTAGAATGCCAGAATAGGGGGAAAGGCCTAGCCTGTCGAAGACTAGCATCTTCAAGCAGCTCCAAGCATCTTGCAGCAAGTAGAAGAGTAAAGAATAGCAGTTTATATTTAACAAGCATGTTGTAACATTAATGCCCAGAGATCCTTCCTTGACCCCCTGCGAGAAAGCAATCCCGGAGCCACATATCTCAAGTATCCATTTCTAGTTGTAAAAGATCAGGATATAAGTCTGAACGTCTGTTACCGTGGACATGGCTATTAATAGATAATATTCCCTGTAGTGGTGCACCATGTTTTCCTACACGCTTGATTACTCTGGCTAGACACACTTTTCTGGGTCAATGCCCGGCCTCGGAAGATCAACACGCCGTAGCCCTACCTAGGCTCAGCAGAGAGGTCCCCGCCGGTTTACATCCTAAGCACTCCGTGGTGTGGGCCCATCGCCCATTGCACTCCGGGTCGTTGTGCGACGAGTCGGGACGAGCACCACCTCATACTGGATGGCACTGGCCCGACAGGCTCACAATGCTGAACTGGACGTCCGACAAAGCTTCGGCTGATACTACGACGTCGAGGCCCATAACAATTCTCGCGTGGTGGTTAGTGCGTAAAGGCCAAAGGCCAACTCAAAACAAATACCCAAACCATAGTGTATTATTAGCTTGCAGAGACGAGGAGATACTCACAATCGATGTGACCTCGTCGCTGCCGGTTCTATATCCGGCGTATCTCGTAGTAGGGGGTCCTAAGCTAGGCATCTTGGAGCGATGGTAACATGGACACATGGTTTTACCCAGGTTCGGGCTCTCTCGAAGAGATAATACCCTACATCCTGCTTTTGATTGTATTGATATAGGTGTAGTATAGAGTACATGTTTCTACCACGAGATTGTAGTAATGAATCTGAGATTGTCTATTGACTAGCCTGGCCTCGGTTTATATAACACACCAGAGGCCTAGGGTTTAGGAGAGTCCTTGTCTTGTGTGCCAAGTCTTGTGGAATCCTCCTTGTATTCGGCATGGGATGCCCGAAGTGGCCCATTAGTGAATCATCATGGGGGTCCTCGGCCTGACCCACTGGTCGGGAGACGACGTGGTGCGTACCCCCTAGTCCAAGACACCGTCAGTAGCCCCCTGAACCGGTCTTCAAGTTGGGGACGCTCCTCGATTCTTCCAAACTGTTCTTCATCTTCAGTCATCGGTCTTGAAAATTAGTTCAACAAATCTCCTCATCTTCAATTTTCAGGATCACCGAAGTGAATCCGAAGAGTTTATACGTTGGGTATCCGAGGAGCCCCTTGAAGTTCCTGGCCTTTGTCAATGCCTTGTAAGTTTTTTACGCCACACCTGGGGTTTGAAGTGTTTCCCGTGCGACGGTGTCCTCTTGCATCCGAGCTCTAATGCTGAACTAAATCCGAGGCGTCTTTTCACAGCCGAGCTCCAACACTATTCAACATTCAAGGTATCCTCTTGCATCCGAGCTCCAATGCCGAACTAAATCCGAGGCGTCTTTTCACAGCCGAGCTCCGACGATGGTCGGCATCCGAGGTACCATAGATTACCTTGGCCTTTGAAATTTTGAATGAGTTCACCCGAGCTTAAATGCCGGAGTAGTCTTCTATGGAACGAGCCATTCGAATCCGAGCTTTATGTCGGACCGCTTCCGAGCTCCAAATGTCGGTCTGCATCCGAGCTCTAACGATGGTCAGCGTTCGAGGTGGCATAAACTACCTCGGTCTTTAAAAGATTGAACAAATTCAGCCGAGCTTAATGCCGGAAATGCCCTCTATGGAGCCAGCCACTGGCGCCAGAGCTTTTTGCCGGACTACTTCCGAGGTGGTGGACCACCCCGATTGCAGGCTGGTTTTTTTTGAATATTTTTGATTGGTGCAATTTATTCTGTGCCGAGATATATAGCCAGTAGCCCTCAAGGTGTGTATCGGTCTAAAACCCGAGATGCACCTAAAGGATGACATAAGACTGCTGATCCCAGTAGCCCCTGAGACTCACATTGATTCGTAAAATCATCCTGAGGATCAACTCCTAGCTCGGCAGTATACTTCGGGACATAAAAAGCGGTGTGCATAGTCCTCGAGACTCAAGTTGGGTGCGGCCGACAAACCTGAGGATCATAATCTCCTCGGAAACTATAT